>NC_051185.1:31328504-31628504 GCF_013339695.2 Rhipicephalus sanguineus | reverse complement strand
TCACTAAAGATAAAATTAATACCCCCAGAATGGAAGGTAAGGTCATCCGAGGTCATCAGGGTGTTCGAGAGGTGGTAGCATGATATTCTGCAGGATGCAAGAAATGAGCTAGGCGAGCTTAAAAGGCTTGTACCCCACGGACCTCAGTGGCGTTCATATACTCGCCATATCGCCAGCATACTTAATTAACGGTACTCAACGGCTAATGTACCTTCCTTTCGGCTATTAAAGGGCTAGTGATCGACATAAACCAGTTCTCTTTACTCGAAAAACTATCGCATTCCTCTCGCGGCTTCTACTGGCTTACAAAGGCAATGGCGGTACAAAGGCCATCGTTAGCAACACCTTTGTCGGTATTTGTTGAGTGACAATTGTATGAATGAAGTTCTGTTGTGGGGGGCTTCGTTTCATCCTCGAGACCGACCCGATATTCTTATGGTTCTGAACAAGTTCTGACACTAGGGGCGAACTGGATTGAAGAATTTGGAGTGTTTATGGCCATTCAAGTTTTTTTTTCTTGTTTTAACCACCACCTTCATCCTGACAATCAACGCCATTTATAGCTATCTATACACTCCTTACCCATTGTTGAATACGAGGTCAGAACGTTGATTCAAGCCGACCGCTCAGCTTTTCTACCGTAATAAATCACTCTCACTCGGAGCGAAAATCCTTTAAGCTCTTACATCGGCTCGCACAATCGTTGTTCAGTTGATGCCTCCAAAAGCGACCACGTAGGAAAAGAATAAAGCGGTGAGCATCGCTCACACGAACAGGAAAAGAAAGTTCTGCAGAATGTTACATTCTCTGAAACAACTGAAGGCGAATGGCTACATTACATTTGGTAATGCATTAAGTAATATCTACGTAGAATCTAATTTAGGAGTTCTTTATGTGATACGTAACCGCACTATCTTATTCTGCGTAGCATCCTTCCCTAAATCGTTATTTTAGGCCGGAGGTCACATACTCACATCAGCCCGAGGGCCATAGTCAAGTAATCTAGTCCCACAAGGGCCAAGGCAGGGACGGTCATGGTAACGGAAAAGGGGGGGGGGAGGCAAGAAGGGGAAGAGTTTACACAAATTGTCATCCAACGTTACCGTTTGATAGAACGCCTTTCCCATGTCCCATGTATGGGTAGTTTGTGAAGGGAATTGAACGTCAGGTTTCGCGAAACATATCGATACTAATTTCCACAATGACTAGATCTGGACGCCGATTCTGAAATATAGCGTTTGCGTTTCACGGTGATCTTTTAACTCATCGTGACCACCTGGGGTACCTCACAAAAAATGCTTGAGACCAGGCCCCTCTCTGTAGCTTATCCAACAAAGCACTATTAATTGCAACACGCCATAAAATAATGCGAGTAATATTTAGAAAAGTCACAAAATTTTATTCCGTGTGAAGCCACGAGCCGCTGGCGAAATGTCCGCGTGTGCCCCACAGGCCGCGTGTTTGAGACCCGTTTTAGGCGGTAGCAGCATGGCGTCTTTGATCTCTTTAGTGCTCGTCAGTATCTCGAATGAATCCATCGCATGCGCATCCCGCGACCTCCGAAACCCCAGTTAGTCGTAAAACTTTCGCGAAATTTCAATTTACCTTATGTGTAGAGTCTTCCCCACCGGGTTTCCATTGTGTCCTGCGGAGGGCTTTTATTTCACTTCCTCGAAATTCAACGAAGCTTTCTCATTTCTTTTCTTTTGCACGGCGGCTACAACGCGTTCATATGCTTGAGATAAATTAATATTTTGCCAGCACGTGTCTTAGTACAATGGTTTAGACGCTCGCTTTCGCAAACGAAAAACCTGAAGTTGTATACCTGTTATATTTCATATTTATATGATTTGAATAAATTTGATATATGAGCATCCAAGGGGCACTGGCAATATGTCGGATTGCTTTATTATTTTTCTAACGCGACCTATTTTGGCTTTAACACGATATAATCATAAGGCACGCGGTAGTGCGCGGCTACAGATTAATTTTAGCCACCAAGAGTTATTTGGCGTACGTCCAAAGTTAATACGCCACAGATGTTGATGCATTGCGCTCTCATCGAATGATGCAATACTTCGCCACATTGCTATCACATGGCGACACCACCTCTGTCAATAGCGTAGGAAATATAGCCGGCGTTGGCTGCAAAAAGCATGCGTGAGGTGGTGACCTAATGTTTGCGTGTCGGGCTGCCGTCTTCAAGAAGAGATCGATGTGAAGGATTCAATCCCCTGTCAGTCAGGGGCACATTCGGCAAGGCACCAGTAAAAGCCGCCACTATTAGCAAAACTAGGGGAGGTCCGCAAAGAAAGCTTTTGCAGGTAATCATCGCATGTCATGAGTATCGGAGTTCACTGCCTCGCGAATCGATTTCCGCAATAATTTCTGCAAATCCTTCAAGAATGAACGGAGTTACACGGATTTTCCACATGCTTTAAGATGTGTCTTTATTCTTTCATCCCGACAAAAACGCTGGAAACTACGCAGGGAGGGATGGCGCGGGAGAAAGAAGACACCTTAGAGCTCTTCATGACAATGAATGCGTGGGATGAAGCGCGATCGCTCTCTCCCGTTGTGATTCCTGTGCGCGACCGTGGCGCATTGCGTAATGTTAGCAGATTATCGAGCGCAGCGCGGGCACGTGGTGGCATCCCGTGGCAAGAAACGCATCTGATCTAAACGCAGCTGTTTATTTATGGCGGCTATAGGCAAATAGCATGCCATCTGCTATTCGTCGTCTAACAACACGAGCCGACAGCTCCGAAGAGAGTGAACACAGGCCTCTGTATGAAAAGAGGTCGTTTGAGAAAATGGCGACTTCGCGCTCCACTTCTAAACCCTCCTTGCCGCGCACTGCTGCAATACAGTGAAACCTCGGTGATACGATCACGGTTCAAACGAATTTCGGGATGATACGAATTTTTCTTTGGTCCCGGCCAAGGCCCATTGGCATGCAATGTAATGTAGTACGGTTGTTGCGAACAGATTTTCACCCCGCGACGTTTGATACGAACGTACGCGACCGTGCAGGTGCGAAGAGGTGCTGTCCGCGCTGTCGCGGAAGACGCGCCAACCACGTGCGGGCGCCGAGACGCAAATGCGGGCATGCGCGCCGCGCGGCCAATTCGTCAGAATCACGGTGTAAGAAAAATACTTTTCTTACTCGGTGGTCACAATGAACCTTCAGTGACGCGTCGTAGCCTCCGAGATTGGGTGCGCGAATCTTGGAGGCCCTAATGTGCCTCCGTATGTTTTCGTGTTTAGATTACAAGCCATGTCCTCCATGCAAGCGATGTCCTTGTGCATCAGACATCCTATGATCTCTCGAAAAACATCCGAAAAACATTTCGAGGATCTCTGGAAAAATATCCCCAAAACCACCGCGATAAGAAAATAATAACATAGGACCGCGTTTCTGAAATTTTGGAAGCGGTCCTTAAGTAGCTCTCGCCGCACTACTCTGGTCTCACACGGAAAAGCATACTGAGATTTGGAAGGGGCTACTAGCTGTCGCGGGTCACAACAAATCTGGTTCAATAATTACACACGCGCGCACGGGCCGTATATATAAGAGTGCAGGTATAATTGTTGACGTCTAAAAACTTCAGTGGCAATCATTCAGAGCTGTTCGTGGCTTTGCTGCAGGCCTGAAAAACAATGATTGAAAATGTACGCCACCTTTCTTTTGTCGCATGCTAATTTTCCATACTTTCTGGTGATACGAATTTCGGATGATACGAATGTTTTTGACGATCCCGCGAGATTCGTATCACCGAGGTTTTACTGTATTTGGCTGAGATGTTACCCGCAACGGTGGTCTAGTGGTTATGGTGCTTGACTGATGACCCAAAGGTCGCGGGTTTGATCCCGGCCAAGGAAGCTGCATTTTGATAGAGGCGAAGTGTCAGAAGCCTGTGTGCATACATTTAGGCGCACGTTAAACAAGACCAGGTGGTCAAAATTTCCGGAGCCCTCCACTGCGGCGTCCCTCATAACGTGGTTTTGGGACGTAATACCCTAACAATTATTATGGCTCAGATGTTCCTAACAGCGTCTCCTATACGCAGGATGTGTTCTCATACACAGTCGTAGGAGTGTGTCATGATCCCTGCAGTATGGTGCGACAATGCGAACAGCCAAGACTTACGTGTTGTAGGAGTTGTAGTAAAGCCTGAGGAATCGCGAGTTCTTGTGAAACATCATCAACATGTTTCCGAAGACACCTCCAGGCGGACAGCTGATGCTTGCCTCGTATCGCAGGTAGCGTCTCAAGGACTGCACCACGAACACGTCATGGTCGACGTAGATGCCTCCGTAGCGAAGCAGCGCCCTCAAGCGGACTACGTCGGTAGAGTGGTGAGGGACCTGCATGTTAACCAAGGAGATTTAAAAACAATATCATGTAGGGGAAATTACGCCTGAAGAGTGAAGCCGTACCCACTCTAAGATGGCGGCCGCCACCGCCATTTTGGTAGGAGCAAGATAACGCGTTAGTGTTCAGCATTTTAAAAAAAGCGTTTGTCTCCCATTTCCTGGATGTTTCATATTAGAATTTTTTTTCGGGAAAGATGTTGGTCCTTGTGTGTCTTTGCGTCACTGATTTCCTCAGGAAATATCCAAGTCTTCGAACTTATCGGTGATCAAGTAATGAAAACTCATATCGATGTGTTACTTTCGTTGGAAACAACGATCACTTCATTTAGAGTTGACGTAGCGTTTACATTAACAATGTGAAACAACTGTATCTGCAAGCGGACAGCGCCCGAAAGGAGCATGTTTCCGAGATAAAGTGTGACCATGCGCTGGCTTCACTTCAGCCGGTAAGGCAATACGAGTACCTCCGGTCCAGCATTTTTGAAAACCTCCTTGATGGTACCGCAATTCTCTATTTAGTACATTCAAAAGGCTAGAACGAAAAAATTGGTTTCTATGCCGACGTTTCGGAATCAACTCGAGTCCTTCTTAATGTTGAGTGACAGCGGAGGTGTCGAGGTGCAACTTCTTTCACAGGCCCGTGACATTCTGAAACGCATTTCATTTTACAGGATACTTATGAAAGGTTTATGCGCGGTGCAAGATATTCAAGTGTGCCTGAGCCCTACGTAAATTTCGCCGAGCTACTGCAGTTACACCAGACTGTTCGAGCGGGTGTGCATAACCGTGAATTATTTATAAGAACTATTTGTATTCATCAAATACAATTTATTTCATGTTTCTCATTCATTTAAGGCGGCGTGTCGGGCTATCACCAAGAGATGGCGTGAGATACAATTCTGAGGAAATCATGGCCACGTTGGCGTAATAAAAGTGACGGTTTTGCCCCAAGGGCGATGCGGTGAATGTGATAACCACAAATTGGAATTTCACGCGAAGAATGCCAAGCAGCTCGAAACTTTCAGCTCACTGCACAATCACAAAAGACGCACGAAAGTAACACACGCAGGACTAGCGCGTACTAACCACTGTCACAGCTCGAAACTTAAACCGCGCTGCTCAAACGCAAAGGAGGACGCACGAAACAAATTCACAGGTAGACATAGGACAAGCGCCAACTAACTGTCACAGTTTTTACTTATTTGCGTTTTAGCAGCGTGCCGCTTTCGCAAATGTGGCCGCTGCAGCGAGCGAAGTGACGTTCGTGCACTCTGTGACTTCAACGCAAGCTTTCCGGTAAAAGACATCTTGAATGCACGGTTTTCATTGGAATATTTGAGTGGAGTCTTTGTTCCCTGGAGGACTCTTTGTTTCCTGGAGTATAAGTTGTATAATATGCAAGAAACCACAACGATAGAACACGTATTTTTTTATTGTTGGGACGCAGTATTGTTATGGGGCATTCTTCAACGCACATTAAAGAAATAATTACCGGTTACTCCCTATGGTATTCGCTTCCTTTCCGCAGATACAACTTGTTTACCCTATGACATGGTTATGCTAGTATGCATGCACAGCACATGGAAAACAAGAATAGCACCATCATTGTTATGCGTGTTGTTTGTATTTTGTGTCTTGCCCCGCCACGGTGGTCTAGTGGTTATGGTGCTCGACTGCTCACCCGGAGGTCGCGGGATCGAATCCTGGTCGCGGCGGCTCCGCTTTCGATGAAGGCGTAAGTGTTTGAGGCCGGTGTGCTTAGATTTAGGTGCACGTTAAAGAACCCCAGGTGGTCGGAATTTCCGGAGCGCTACACTACGGCGTCTTCTTCCGGAGTGCTCCACTACGAACAGCCTATGGGCGTCTCCTGCTGTTCTCGTTTCCAAGAAGGACGGTTCTGTGCGGTTCTGTGTGGACTACCGACGGCGTAACAAGATCACTCGGAAGAATGTTTATCCACTGCCGCGAATCGACGACGCGATTGACAGCCTCCAAGGAGCAGCATACTTTTCATCTCTCGATTTGCGATCAGGGTACTGCCAAGTACCCATGGCTGATGATGCTCGACCGAAGACAGCCTTTGTCACGCCCGACGGCTTGTACGAGTTCAACGTCATGCCGTTCGGTCTGTGTAATGCGTCCGCGACCTTCGAGCGTATGATGGACACCGTCCTGCGCAACTTGAAATGGCACACGTGCTTGTGTTACCTAGACGACGTCGTCGTTTTCGCTCCGGACTTCTCCACGCATCTTCAACGTCTGCGGCATGTTTTTTACGCGTTTGATCAACGCCGGCCTCCAACTGAATCTGAAAAAGTGCCGATTTGCAGCACGGCAGCTGACAACCCTAGGCTACGTCGTGTCCAAGGACGAAATCCTTCCTGATCCGGCCAAGCCTCGGGCCGTGGCCGATTTTCCCAGACCTACGTCTGTCAAAGAACTGCGCAGTTTCATAGGACTGCACTCATATTTTCGACGCTTCATACGCACCTTTGCCACCATCATATCGCCGCTGACGAAGCTCCTTGGAAGTAACGGGCCCCTACATTCGTAGTCGTCCGAGTGCGACGACGCGTTCGCAAAGCTCCGTCGTTTGTTGACGTCTCCTCTCATACTACGCTAGTACGACCCTGCGGCCCCAACGGAAGTACACACGGACGCCAGCGGCGTAGGCTTCGGCGCTGTTCTCTCGCAGCGCAAAGCAGGGTTCCCCGAATATGTCGTAGCATACGGAAGTCGGACGCTTACTAGAGCCGAAACCAGTTTTACCGTCACGGGAAAAGAGTGCCAGGCGATCATCTGGGCCCTTACAAAATTCCGACCTTATTTGTATGGTCGCACATTTGATGTCGTCACCCACCATCATGCACTATGTTGGCTGTCGTCTTTGAAGGATCCCTCGGTCCGTCTCGCCCGCTGGGCACTTCGCCTGCAAGACTACGACATCCGCGTCCTGTACCACAGCGGACGCCAGCATGCTGACGTCGACGCCCTCTCGCGCTGCCCCTTTCCTGACGACAATGCCTCCTGCTCACTATCTCACATTGCTGTTTCTTCCATCGACGCTCTCACCATCGCTACCGAGCAGCGCAAGGATAAATGGATCGCCTCGCTGATACACTTGCTGAATGACCTGTTGGCAACACCAACCACTCGCGCGTTGCGTCATCAAGCCCGCCATTTCGCCATTCGTGACGACGTACTTCGCCGACGCGATTAAAACGCCGAGGGCCGCCAGTGGCTACTTGTGATACCCCGAAGTCTGCGTTCTGAAATATGCGAGTCCTTCCACTCTGATCCGCGATGCGCGCACTCTGGGGTATCCAAAACTTACCACCGCATTCGGCTACGATACTTCTGGCGAGGGATGTACCGTTACGTGCAGAAGTTCGTCCGCTCCTGCCTCGATTGCCAACACCGAAAACCTTCAACGCACGTGTCACCAGTCGGTCTACAACCATTACCTTGCCCTAACCATCCGTTTGGGCGCGTGGGCATCGATTTGTATGGACCACTTCCTCTGACCTCGGCTGGTAACCGTTGGGCCATCATCGCTGTTGACCATCCAACGCGATACGCCGACACCGCCACCTTCCCAGCGGTTACAGCGCGCGATGTTCCCTCCTTCCTGCTACACCGATTCATGCTGCGTCATGACTCACCCCAGGAACTTCTCAGCGATCGAGGCCGCGTCTTCTTGTCGGAGGTCGTCGAAGCCATTCTCAAAGAGTGCCGTGCTGTTCACCGGAAAACTACAGCTTACCACTAAATGCTCTGCTGTAAATGTAAAAACCTCTTTGGAAATGGTTTGGACGTGCTGCTACGCCACTTCACCGCGCATGTTAATCGGCTGTTGCTGTCGTCCACCAAGCGCTGATAGCTCCTTTCTTTCGTCTTTTCATGAAGCATTGTTAGAACTAACAACGACGTATCCCAACACCCCCGTCTTATCATTAGGGGATTTCAATTTTCCTACAATAGATTGGAGTAATGTTGCGTCATGTCTCGCACAAAATAACATAGCTAGCAAATTTGTAAACACATGTTTGCTTTTTCGCCTCTCGCAGCTGATCACTAAATCTACCCGAATAACCCAGCAATCGTCAACCATCTTGGATCTCCTTTTCACGTCACACCCCAATAAGGTATACGTATATCAGTGGTTTATATACGTAAGCGGTTAGTATACCCCTTACGTATATCACTGGTTTTAGCGACGACGTCGTCATCCATGCAACCTTTCCCTGCAACACTTTAAAAAGCAAGAAATCTGAAAAAGTACTTAAGCTGTACGACAAGGCCGACTATTCCAGTATTAACTGTAAACATTCTGTTTTTCACGAGGAACTTGCCCTTACGTATCGGCAGCAATCAACTGAGAGCATTTGGAAACTATTCAAAGCTGAAATGCTGCGTTTAATGAATCTTTACATCCCGACTATCACTATAAATGAAAAAGCACGTTCTCATTGCTTTAACAAGCCTTTAAAGCGCTTAAATAATATGAAAAAGCCATTATCTTGAGTAGCTAAACGAACAGGTTCTCCTTCGGCGTGGCAAAAACATAATGAAGCCGCTAAAGAGTGCAACTCATTAAAAGCACGTGCAAAGCGTGACTTCTATTTCACTACCATGCGGAACCCGTGGCGTTTTTGCAAAGTGATTAAGGCTGATAATAAATGTTCCATTTCATCATGTGATAACACGGGTGCAACCATTGCCGATTCCCATGTTCCCGATGCCTTGAATCTAGCGTTTTGTTCTGTGTTCACAAAAGAATGTACAGATGCATTACCACATTTTCCATATTTCAATTTTCCTGCAATGTAGGGTATTGAATTCTGCGCAGAAGGCACTGTAAAGATCATAGACTCCCTGAAGTTCTCGTCATTCTGTGGTATAGATGGAATCAACGGGAAAGTGCTAAACAATACGAAGTATGTTTGCAGTTCGATTCTCTGTATCATTTTCCCGCACTCACTTGACACAGGTACAGTGCCAAACGACTGGAAAATAGAGAAGGTCATTCCAGTCTTCAAAAAAAGTGACCGGTCTTTCCCAGGTAACTACCGCCCCATTTCACTCACCAGCATATGCCCCAAGATCATGGAACACGTCATCTACTCTCATGTTGCTCATTTCCTAAACTCGGTAGACTTTTTTCATCCCAATCAACGTGGTTTCAGTAGAGGTCACTCATGGGAATCCCAACTGGCTCTATTCACTCATGACATTCATTTAAACTTAGACTGTAACATTCCACCGGACGCTATATTCTTAGATTTTGAAAAAGCTTTCGATAAGGTTCCTCATTCTCGTCTTTTGCTAAAGTTATCGCGCCTAAACATTCATCCGCTTGTTTACAAAAACTGGAAGCAGTTCTGACTGGAAGCATTTATCCAACTGGAAGCAGTTCTTGTATGCTAACAACTACATATCATCCACGTTCTGTCTGGTGTACCCCAAGGCACTGTTCTTGGGCCGCTCCTCTTCCTAATCTACATCAATGATCTGCCATCTGCTGTGACCTATGTAATACGTCTTTTTGCAGATTATTCCGTCGTGTACCACCCTATCAATAACCTTTCCGACGTCTGTTCTCTTCAGGAAGACCTAAGCTTGAATATGCCTGTGCTATCTTTGACCCCTACCAATGTAATCTCACTAAAACCTTCGAATCTGTTCAAAACCGTTCTGCTAGATTTATTATTTCCAAGTACTCCTATCACACAAGCGTTTCGCCTCTAACGTCTAAACTGGAGCTAGTACCTCTTGCCTCTCGTCGTCGCATCTCACGCCTATGCCTCTACCACAGATTCTTTCACACCATACCTCGTGACAGCCATCTGATTAATCTGACTCATCGTACATCTCGAACAGGCCACCTGAACTCAGTAATACCACCCCGAACCCGCATCACTCCATTCCATCATTCAATCTTCGTCCATACTGCCCGAGACTGGAATGGCCTTCCGGGAGATGTTGCACTCGTCCGTGATGCAGCGCGCTTCCGTTCTGCTACCGAAAACTTAGTCTAATATATGGAACTGCTGTTTTTGGACTTACCTTTGTAAATAGATTTTTTTTCTTCTTCCTTTCAAATTGTCAACATTGCCGTCTTTTGTATTTTGCTATTTCTGACTGTTGTTTGTTGTTAATTATTGTATATTTTTTTCTTTTTTCTATCTTTTGTTCTTACTTTTGATGCCCACCCCTCATGTAATGTCCCTTGGGACCCTTGAGGTATCAGTAAGTAAATAAATAAATAAATAAATAAATAAATAAATAAATACACACACACGCGGGACATGATGGCGACGCAGACGGCAAAAACCAGCCGAGGGGGTCGCATATAATTGCTACTATCGCAATAAAACAGCGTAAGCGTGGGAAAATCCACGAGCATGATGGTTAGACAAATTCATGCGCTTAGTGTGCATACACTAGCTGAACGATCCCAGCGCCACATTTTCACCTAGAAACAGAAACATGAGCGTCGGAGCAAGGCCTGCGAGATTCGCGCGCGGATGTGCGCACGGATCACGGAGTCCGATAACGGGGGCGGGATAAAGCTGCTAAGTGAACGGATCGAAGGGACATTGGTTACCTTTATGGAAATGTTGAAAATCTCTTGGGGAAATACTGTGTTGATGAAGGTGAAGTTGATGCCTTCCAGCAAGCGGGTGTAGTTACCCGTAAAGCCACATGGACTGCAGTGAACGTATATCTTCTCCGGTCGGTGGTTGATGTAAATGGACCGAAAGCACAGGACGTCAATAAGTTGTACTTCGGTCTGATTGTACCTGCACAAAAAATGTTGAAGGAATTGAGTTCTAAAGCGAATTGACCGTTAAGGCGACATTACCGCTATTAAAAATACATATTCCAAAAGCAGGTTATAGGGTGTGCATTTATTCTTCAAAGACTTCAGGCGAAGAGTTGGAACGAAGAATGGAAATTAGCAAGCACTAAGTTATCTAACGAAGCGCGAAAAAAATGTAATTTCTGCATTCTACAACGCGATCGATGTGTCGCTGTGACATTCATGATCCGCTTTTTGATAAAAAAAAATCTCTGTGGTGTGACGAGCAATTGTTTGCATAGTCATGTCTAAGATTACTGTGCACCGGAAACGCGTCTCATAATTTGAGCACGAAATTCACTGGTCAACAATTTATGTGTTCTCTCCTTATTGCCAGGCTTTCTTTTTTAAGCGAAGCCTTTTAAGCGAAGTGACCAGGAATACCGGTGCAGAGAAATGCGACCCTCGAGGTGCGCCTGTTACATGCGTTTTTGTATGCACCGTTTTCCAATAATTGATACCCTCTAGAACGTGGACTTCTAGCGCGATGAGCCGTTTCTAATATGGCAATGTGATCTTTTATGGTGGTCACTTGTTATTTTTCCGTTGCCACTTTTCATTGTTGCATTTCACGGTTGCGTTTCTTTGTTTCACACGTGGATATCGGTGTTGCCTGTAGCAATAGCAAGTGATGCGCTGCTAATCACGCGGGTGAAGGTCTAATCCGCCTTTTTTTCTTTTCCTGTGCTGTCCACTTCAGTTTTGGTAGGGGTTTGGTAGGGGCTAGGACAACCTCTATTGCCAGAAGCAAAGCCTCCAAGATGATGAGACGTTTAGCGACTTTTCCGCTAGAAGAAAGCGCATGCGCGGTTGCGTCATGAAAATGGCGGATTGCCGGCATGGAAGAAGGAAAGAGCTAGGAGCGAGCATTGCTCATTGGGACTCAAAGAAATAATGAAAGAAAGTAGGAGGTTAGGCAGGCACACGGTAAGGTTCACCGGCCCTCATTTTCCCGATAGGGAAGAGCCCCTGATTATCTTTTATTTTTATTACACTGTTTCTTGCATGCTTCTTGAGACAGGGGGTCTCCCCGATGTGTACTTTTGTCACTGGACAGTTCGATCGCGTACGCGACATTGTTGGCACATTGATATTTTTCGTTGTTTTCTTGAGAGCCAACATTTATATCGGGATATTCAGCTAGTTGTATCCAAAACCTGCAATAAAATTTTCATTTCAGGGCACTTGTACCAAAGATAGAGGTACACCTTAGTCGCAAGAACGAGCGTTTCAGTTGCCAAATTCTCAAAGAGACTTACCTGACCAGGTGTACGATGTCCGGTATGATGTCATAACTGTACCCTGTGTGCCCGTCGGTGTCGTAGAAGCTCCTTGGACGATGGTCATCTTGCACCGGGGTGAGCTCTGGCTTCTTGGACGCAGTGTTGCCAGGAGTCAAAACGCCCAAGTACGCCGTGGCCACTAGGCATACTGCGATGACAGCCAGCGTCACGTCGTCCCTGCGCGAAAAGAAATCGTGGTAAAACATGACGTTATCCGTAGGTGCCACATCAAGAGGAAAAATTGACCGTCGTCGTCCACGCTAGTGATGCAAAAAATAATCGTCGCGTGATAGCGCCAATGAGACGCCACATGATGACGTCATGGCATGCCATCTTGACTTGGTCAAAGGTGGGCCGATCACGTATAGGCAGTGCAAAACCAGGTGAGGTGCAGTGCGCTCGCAATGCCTCCAATCTCGGAGGCAGTGCGAAACCAGGTGAGGTGCACAAAGCTATAGGAGGGGGGCAAGGGATGATCAATACCGCGACTGAGAAGAAAAATATGCGGAGGCCTTTCGCTTTCTAGTAGTCCCAGGTCAATGCATAAGGAACCCTGTGGGGTTTTGGATAGTCAGTAGCACCTAATTCTCGCGGTGATGTCACTGATGCAAACCGACTCTTCCAAGGAGCACTGAGAGGCGGCAAATGCTCTTGTCTGCACTCTACCGCTGCCTCTATTATGCCTTTTGTGTGCCGCAGATCTAGGCGCGAGCTTTTCGTGTAATTTGCCCGAGAAAAGTAACACAGTAGCAGATGACGTTGATTCTCAGTAAGTTTAGTGACAAACATATACCATGTTTTTTGTTTCTTATATGGTTCGAGCGGCGTTCAAATCTACGCCGAAAACAGAATCTGCCTATCGTGACTGGGATGAGGATCAGGGCAGAACATAACCGACATAATGGAAGTACTCAAATATTTTCTTTCATACCTGTTACAAAACGCCCGGAAACCACTGATGAGGTAGGCAAGAATCATTCTTCGTTCCCACTCGGATGCAACCAGTTGACATTGGCCGTTCCTCTTGTTATGAATCCTGAATCTGGCGCATACCCACTACGGGGAATAGGCGAACAGTGGCGAGCTATTTCTGTATATATTAATGGGTTAAATTCTCTGCTCATGTACCGGAATAAAGAGTACTTTAGATAAAAAATATTCGTAAATGAATTATAAAAGACCTTGGTCTGTGGTGATGATTTTGATGATGTGCCACTACACATGGCTCATACCCACACCGATTGATTGGCCAAGAATTGATGACATGAAGATTTCAAGTTACATTTAATGATTTAACACAAAAGACAATCAAACATATAATAGAACGAGTGCAATAATTATTTGTACATTAAGCCCAGACTTCTCATCCTAACTACAAATTAGAATAATGAAATTAATGTGTTGCACACATGTGTTACACAATGTGTGGCTTCGTTTCGCTTCTTTTTCCTCAGCTCATGGTGCATACCCACCGTAGAGACTAAGAATAGTTTATGGCCGTAAAGTAGACATACGAAAGACGAACCTGCGCAAGCACACGCGAAGCGCCAACTACCATGCGATATTTTTGTTGCTCTGAACAGAGGCAACTTACGCGCACGCGCTAGGCATGAACCGCAAGTTTCACGCCTACTACGTTTCCCGCCTTCAAAGCTGCAAAACAATTAAACAGGGCAATTTTCTTTGCATAAATTAAATAAGCCGAATAATCCACAAACGTTGCAACTTTTCTGTTGAATATTTTTCGTTAGAGGTGCTATTTTAAAGGTTAGTTAAGTAATCTTTGGTAATTATTCAGATTATCTTATTGGCAGTTAACATGAATGAAATATTCAGACGTTTCAGAGCAAGTGCTACAAATATTGCATTGCAGAATTTTTGCTAGAGTTCCTAATTAAAATGTTGATTAAGCGATCTTTGTTAATTACCCAGCTTGGGAGATGGGAAAAAGTGTCCTCACATGCGGCGTTCGGCTCAAGACAATACTAGGCCAATTCGACAGGCGTAGCGCAAATGTTTGTAATTAGGCGCAAGTTAGCTGAAGCTACCTGTATAAAATAAATAGAATCGGTTAAGCTAAGGGTTGCGTATGATAGGGTGCACATGAAGATACCACGTAAGTTAGAGTTGGAGTCCTATATAGTATAGTAGAAATTAGTGTAAATAGCGATTACATTTCAGAAGCCCATCGGATGTAATCGGATGTAGAGTTACTGTATATGCTACCTTTAGGTAGCAGAGTTGCACCGTTGATAGAAATCGCCGCTCGCGCCCCCATTCGCCAAGCGCGCTCACGTGCGCAAAAAGCGTCCATTTGACTGAAAGCCAACCACACGGCCGCGAGGCTGCTGGCGACCGTCGTGCTACCACCGCTGCTGCAGTATTATCTAGGGTTTAACGTACCAGAACCACAATACGATTATGAGGGACGCCGTAGTGAAGGCCTGCTGAAATTTCGGCCACCTGGGGTTCTTTAACGTGCACCTAAATCTAAGTACACAGCCTCAGACATTTTCGTCTCCATCGCCGCCGCTGTCCCAAGCAGTAGGGCTAGGCGATCCGGCTGAGTGCGGAATGTGTTTCGCTGGTGTTGTGCTAGTGTCTTGTGTTGTACGTTTTTAGTGAACGTCAGTTTTTGTGGTGCTGCACACAGAGCGCTGACTTACAACGCTTTATTCTTAGAAAGGGAAGGATGAACATTTATGCATACTTCGCTGACATGCCCCACATCCGGGGAAAATGACGAATATTTTTTGAACATTATACACAGCTGCAACCACCACTGCGCACAAGGGCGTATCATTCATGGTCTGTGCAGATATGCTATTTCATGAGATGAAAGTGCTATCGAAGGGGAGCTGATGCATCTGCAATCGAACTTTCTGATCAAGTCTGCCTTGATGATTTTGCGTGTCAACTGTAGATTATGTCTAGCAAGGACCTCGCTTTTTTCAAAGGGCCTGCAACTACAGTCACGACAATGAATGCCCAAGTGGCCTTGAACCTTCTACCGTGAGTATGTATATGTTCATCCTTCCCTGCCTACGAATAAAGTGTTGCAAGTCAGCGCTCTGTGTGATGATGATGGTGATGATGATGATGTGCCTCTACACATGGCTAACACCCACACTGGGGCTCTGTGTGCGTCGCCCTTCCTTGTCGTCGTCTTCTCTTGCGCTGTATTCCCTACGGTGCAAATCATAGCCCCATATTAGGATCCGTTAGCAGCTCTTGAAAAAAAAAACTGCAAAAGCTTGTGTGACCCTCTACCGAGCGCAATACATTGCCAGAGTCATTGGTGAAAATCTGCGCGAAATGCGGGAGCGTCACCGTCGCAATGTCGGGATGTCGCCATTTTGCTACAAACTATACCGTGTTTTGGTTGACTTTGCAAAGGCCTTATTAACGAAAACTTCTTGAGAGCGTTAAAGGAGTGGTCTACTTGAAGAGAAGACCGGCGGAGTAACCTGCGTAAGACGTTGTTTACTACCATTTCGCAGAGGCCTGCTCTCGTAGTGCGTCGTGGCTACCGAGATTAGAGAGAGAGAACGAATGAAGGAAATGTAGGAAGGTTACCTAGACTACGTCCAGTTTGCTACGCTACACACGGGGAGGGAAATAAGGGAGCAAAAGAGACAGAAGAAAAGTTAGACTTCAGAACACAACCAGTGCTGGGTTGTACAGGCGGTCGCTCAATGCTCTTGCCTTCAAGTACTGCAAGAGGGTTCGTGTGGCTTTTTGGGCTGCGGTGCTGCGAGACCAGGCTCCCAGGATCGTTCCTGAAGTGAAGGACCGATCATCGATTCTCCTCAAGGCATACTGGAGAGTCTGGCGCTCCTGTTCAAACTGCGGACAATGGCACAAGAGATGTTCAATAGTCTCTACACAGTTTCAGATTTCGCACATGGATGAATTTGTCGTTCCAGTGCGATAGTTGAATGCGTTCATATACGTTACACCGACCCACAAGCGACCAGGCGTATAGGCAGAAATTTTTTTCGGGGAGAGGGGCACCCCCTTGATTTGAAGTGAGGGCCGGGCAGGAAGATGTGGTGAAATGTCATTTTGGGCTCCGTATGCCACAGCAAAAAAAAAAAAAAATCCGGGGGGGGGAGGGCACATGCCCGGTATGCCCCCCCCCCCCTGGCTACGCCACTGCAACCGACACAGCATAATAGCGTCACGTCGAGAAATCTCACACTACCGAGGAAGTCATTTGACAAGAGCTCATGAGGGCTCGCCCTTCGGTTGGGGGCAGAGAAAGATTGGTCGACCCACCTGAGGAAGCAGCAGCGGCGTGTGCAGCCGTATAGCCGTCCGGGTAGACTCGCATGCCCCAGCGTCCAGATGACTTCTATCAGACTGTTTGCTTTTTCATGCCTCCGTTGTATGGAGAGATATAACTATTGAGAGGTATTTATTTATTACCAGTACACCTGCTTACCGCAAAGACATTATCGCAGCGGAGACAGCTTGAGGACGACGTATTACATTTTGCGCAGTGATATGAAATAGCACAACACAAAACTAACCAAGGCAAATAGCATAAAACAGGCAACAGGTCAATATTGTCAAAGGCAAGAGGATTCACTGAATAGCGAAACCTGTAACATCCTCCTAGGCAGGGCCAGGTATCTCAGAGTAGGATGCTTGCCTATCAATATAAGCATCCAAACGAACATATCTTGAGGCACTGTGTACAGTTTTGTATGCCAACGACGCCCCGCTTATGCCACATAGGACCCACGCCTACGCCATGTCCTAATAAAAGACTGTCGGTCGATCACCTAATTACGTAATCCGTTATTGATCATCTCAAATATTATAATCGGACAATATGGGAATGCGACAACGGCAGGTCGTACTGAACAATTCCCGGTGCGGAATTTTTGTTATTGCGATAGCAGTTATGTGGACACCCGAGGCGCATTCTTGCCAGCACCGTCGCCGTGATGTTCCGTATCAGTTCCATCGCGATAACATCGCCCCGAGCGTCATGGGTTCCATGTGCGAGCGAGAGCTTGCGAAGGCTGAAGAGGGGCGCGGATTAAAGGGACACTAAAGGCTAATATTAAGTCGACGTTGATATTTGAAATAGCGGTCCAGAAACCTCGTAGTGCTACTTTTATGCCAAGGAAGTGCTTATTTTGAAATAAAATCACGTTTTAGTGGTCCGCATCGCGTTAGCGCACTTCAAATCACCCGCCTGAAATCCGACTTTCATACGAGACTGCTGCCGTGCCCAACGTTGCCCGCCTTTACTGCGTGGCCGCGGACACTAGTAGAAGCAGAGAGAAAATAGCGGGACCCACAGCAGCAACAACGGCCATCGAAGCCATCGAAGCTTGTCGCAATCGCCGCAATGGATGTGGACGGAGAACTTGACAACGAGACATTGGCTCGCGACGGTGGGCTCCAATTCAGTGACTTGAGCCCCGATGAACGCGGTATGCTGCTGAGGGCTCGTAGTGCCGGCGTCGTTGCATGCGGCATTTTGTCGAACTTTGTCAGAGCGACTTTCACGAGCGCGCAAAACACACGCAGCAGTACGCGATCCCGAAACTACCACTGAGACGCGACTGCTGAGCGAAGCAGGGCGCCGGGCGAAGCGCAGTTCGGCGAAAACTGAACCTTTGAACCACGCGCGCCGTTCCCCATGGCAACGCCACAGAGGTTCTTCTTTCCATGAATCAAGCGGAAACGAACAAACAGCATTTTATTACGTCTTTTGATGTACGGAAGGTTCTTTTTTTGTTGCTGCTAGTTTGATTACTAGTGATTTATTGTAGTCAGACTCTCATACGTCATCGGGATCACTTCGAAAATGTCCCACTCGTGGCGCTCATCATGTGATACATTTAGCTTAATTTCTCGGTAAGTAGGGCACTGCTGTTGACAATATTGCCGTTTTAGAAGTTGTCATACATTGAGCTTTCACTCTGACATAAATTGTTATTTGCCTTTAGTGTCCCTTTAAGCAGAGATGAAACACGCCGGTCGGCTCCGTCGGGCGAAGGAGCATGAACGGGTTGCGGGTGATAGGATACGGCGCTCGGGCAACGACTGCGAACTTTGATCAAAAGGGTGCACTATCTCGACAGACACCAGTAGACGGCTCGTACCCATGCACTTGCTGTGCTCTCACTGCTTATTGTGCAATGAGCGAACAGACTCCACGAAACCGCTTCGATCACTGCAACGGCCGGTGTGTGTGTGTTTGTTTGTGTGTGTGCGTGTATGTTTGTGTGCGTTCGTGTGTGCGTGCGTGCGTGCGTTCGTGCGCGCGCGCGCGCTGTCACTGGTTTTCAAGTACCCCGTTTGCAGGATTATCCAAATGGCCGCAGGGAGATACTTCACCCCCTCGGCTTTATTACACCTGATTTAAGAAGGGCTCAAAAAAGGTGCGCTCGTGTCCCGGGCGCCTTCTGGTGAGGTCTTCACCCCGGTCCTTCCTGGCCGAGAGCTCGGCGACGCTCAGCACCGGATAGTCCGGGGAGACGAAGTCGGACGTGCCGAAGAGAACGGACCGGGCCATCTCTCCGAAGGCGTTGTTCAGGTTCCTGACATTAGTCTCGGTAATCTCTGCGTTGTGCAATGCGTCGTACGGCAGGTCAAATCGGTGGACGACCGATGTGTGCACAGCGAAAACGTCACGCCAATACGGGTAGGCATGCGGCTCGAAGAGGACGAACAGCATGTCCTGTTGGGTTTCCAGGCCGTAGTACACTCGGTTGACGAGGTGCGTATGCGGCTGAACTAGGGCGACAGTGGGCACATCGCCCGCGTTGTAGTACCAAATTGAGTCGTTGAACCTGCGTGACACCACATAAAGAAACAAGCAAATCATGTAACACCTTGCTTCACTTGACGTGCGTGATTCTCCGTGGGAACCAATACAGACTCGCGAGAATCATAAGTTTTCGAGACAGAAATTAATATAAATAGAATAAATATCCTGAAACGAATTGAATATATACGCTATTTTTGAAGAGTTTGTGTGTATATAATAGCCGAGGGCCTGTCCACAACATGAGACAAACGCTACGTATTTTTATGAGCTATGACGCTGGCGTGGCGTTCTGAAAATCCAATCAAATGCCATGCAGAGTGCTGGTTCACAAAAGATAAAATAAAATCCCTAGAATGGAAGGTAAGGTCATTCGAGGTCATCACGGTGTTCGAGAGGTGGTCGGATGTTATTCTGCAGGCTGCAAGAAACGAGCTAGGCGAGCAAGGGCTTGTACTCCACGAATGTCAGTGGCGTTCATATACTCGCCGTATCAGCAGGATACGTAATTCACAGTACTCAACGGCTAATGTACATTCCTTCGGCTACTAAAGGGCTCGCGATCGCCATAAACCAGCTGTGTTTACTCGAAAAACTATCGCATTCCTCTCGCGGATTCTACTGGCTTACAAAGGCTGTACAAAGAAAAACGTTGGCAACACTCTTTTCGATATTTGTTGATTGACAATTGTATGAAAGAAGTTCTGTTGGGGCCTTCGTTTGATCCTTGAGATTGACCCGATATTCTTGTGGTTCCGAAAAAGGTTTGACACAAGGGCGAACTGGATTGAAGAACTTGGAGTGTTTATGGCCATTCAAGTTATCTTTTTCTCTTGTTTTAACCCCGGCCTTCATCCGGACAATCAACGCCTTCTATAGCTATCTACACCCCTTCCTCATTGCCGAGTACAAGGTCAGAAGGTTGATTCAAGCCGACCGCTAAGCTTTTCTACCGTACTAAATCACTTTCACACAGAGCCAAATATCCTTTAAGCGCTTACATCTGCTCGTACAAATGCTGTTCAATTGACGCCTTCAAATGCGACCACGTAGCAAAAGAATGAAGCGGTGAGCATCGCTCATACGCACAGGAAAGCAAAGTTCCGCAGAATGTTACACTCTCTCAAACAACTGAAGGCAAATGGCTACTTTAAATTTGATAATGCATTAAGTAAAATCTACGTAGAATATCCTTTAGGAGTTCCTTAATTGATACGTAGCCGCAGTATCTTATTCTACGTAGCATCCTTCCTAAGATTGTTATTTTAGGCCGGAGGTCACATACTCACCTCAGCTCGAGGGCCACAGTCAAGTAATCTAGTCCCACAAGGGCCGGGGCAGGGAAGGTCATGGTAATGGAAAGGGGGGGGGGAGGTGGGAAGGGGAAGAATTTACACAAAGTGTCATCCAACGTTACCGTTTGATACAGCGCCTTTCCCATGTCCCATGTATGCGTAATTTGTGAAGGGAATTTAACGTCAGGTGTCGCGAAACATATCGATACTGCTTTCCACAATGACTAGATCTGGACGCCGATTCTGAAATATAGCCTTTTCATTTCACAGCGATGTTTTAACTCATAGTGACCGCGTGGGGTAACTCACAAAAAAAACATGTTTGAGACCAGTCCCGCCTCTGTAGCTTACCCAACAAAGCGCTGTTAATTGCAACAGGCGATAAAATAATGCGAGTACTGTTTTCAAAAGAAACAGGATTTTATTCCGTGTGAGGCCCCGATCCGCTGGCGATAAGTCCGCGTGTGGCCCACAGGCCGCTTGTTTGAGACCCGTTTTAGGCGGTAGAAGCATGACGTTTTTGTTCTCTTTATTGCTCGTCAGTATCTCGAATAAATGCATGTCATGCGCATCCCGCGACCACCGAAGCCCCTGTTAGTCGTAAAATTTCCGGGAAATTTCAATTTACCTTATGTGTAGAGTTTCCCCGTCGGGTTTTCAATGTGTCCTGTGGTGGGCTTTTATTTCACTTCCTCGAAATTCACCGAAGCTTTCTCACAAAGTGTTCTCTTTCTGCTTTTCTTTTGCACGGCAGCTACAACGCGTCCATATGCTTGAGATAAATTAATATTTTGTCAGCGCGTGTGTCAGTACAATGGTTTAGACGCTCGCTTTCAGAAACGAAAAACCTGAAATTGTATAGCTGTTCTATCAGAATATTTAAACGATTTGAATAAATTTGATATATGAGCATCACATGGGACACTGGCAATATGTCGGATTGCTTTTTTTTTTCTAACACGAGCTATTTTAGCTTCAAACGATATAATCATAAGGCACGCCGTGGTGCGCGGCTACAGATTAATTTTAGCCACCAAGAGTTCTTTGGCGTACGCCCAAAGTTAATACGCCACAGACGTTGATGCATTGCACTCTCATCGAATGATGCAATACTTCGCCGCATTGCTATCACATGGCGACACCATCCCTGTCAATAGCGTAGGAAATATAGCTGGCGTTGGTGTGCAAAAAGCATGCGTGAGGTGGTGACCTAATGTTTGCATGTCGGGCTGCCGTCTTCAAGAAGAGATCGATGTGAAGGGTTTGAATCCGCTGTCAGTCAGGGGCACATTCGGCAAGGCATCAGCAGAAGCCGCCACTATTAGGAAAACTAGGGGAGGTTCGCAAAGAAAGCTCTTCCAAGTAATCATCGCATGACACCAGTATCGGAGTTCATTGCCTCGCGAATCAAGTTCCGCAATAATTTCTGCAAAACCTTCAAGATTGAGCGGAGTTAGACGGGTTCGTCCCACGCTTTAAGCTCTCTCTTTATTCTTTCATCCCGACAAGAACGCTGGAAGCTACGCCGGGAGGGATGACACGGGTGAAAGAACATACCGCAGAGCTCTTCATGACATTGAATTTGCGGGATGAAGCACGATCGCACTCTCCCGTTCTGATTCCTGTGCGCGTGTGTGGCGCACTGTGTAATGTTAGCAGATTATCGAGCGCAGCGCGGGCACGCGGTGGCATCCCGTGGCAAGATAGGCATCTAATCCAAGCGCAGCCATTTATTTATGGCGGCTAATGCTATCTGCTATTCGACGTCAAACAGCAGGAGCCAGCAGCTCCGAGGAGAGTCAACGCAGGCCTCTGTATGAAAAGAGGTCGCTTGCGAAGATGGCGACTTCTCGCTTCGCTTGTAAGATCTTGCCGCGCAGTGCTGCAAGATTTGGCTGAGATGGCACCCGCAACGGCGGTCTAGTAGTTATGGGGCTTGAGTGCTGACCCGAAGGTCGCGGGTTCGATCCCGGCCAAGGTGGCCGCATTTCGATGGAGGCGAAATGTCATAAGCCTGTGTACATACATTAGGCGCATGTTAAACAACACCAGGTGGTCAAAATTTCCGGAACCCTCCACTACGGCGTCCCTCATAACGTGGTTTTGTGACGTAAAACCGTAAGACTTATTATGGCTGAACAGTGTCTCCTATACGCTGGAGGTGTTCTCTCACCAAGTCCTAGGAGTGTTTCATGACCCCTAGAATATGGTGTGACGTCGCGAACAGCCATGACTTACGTGTTGTAGGAGTTGTAGTAAAGCCTGAGGAATCGCGAGTTCTTGTGAAACATCATCAACATATTTCCGAAGGTACCTCCAGGCGGACAGCTGATGCTTGCTTCATATCGCAGGTAGCGTCTCAAGGACTGCACCACGAACACGTCATGGTCAACGTAGATGCCTCCGTAGCGAAGCAGCGCCCTCAAGCGGACTACGTCGGTAGAGTGGTGAGGCTCCTGCATGTTAACCAAGGAGTTTTTTTGAAAAATCATGTAGGGGAAATTACGCCTGAAGAGTGAAGCCGTACCCACCCTAAGATGGCGGCCAGCGCCGCCATTCTGGTAGGGGCAGGATAACGCGTTAGTGTTCAGCACTTTAAAAGGAGCGTTGTTATCCCATTGCCTGGATGTTTGATATTGGAATGTTTTTACGGACAGAAGTTGGTCCATGTGTGTCTTTGCGTCACCGATTTCCTCAAGAAAGATCCAAGTCTTCGAACCTCTTATAGGTGATCAAGTAATGAAAACTCATCTCGATATGTTACTTTCGTTGGAAACAACAATCTCTAATTTAGAGTTGACGTAGCGTTTACATTAGCAAAGTGAAACAACTGTATCTGTAAGCGGGCAGCGCCCGAAAGGACCATCTTTCCGAGATAAAGTGTGGACACGCGCTGGCTTCACTTCAGCCGGTAAGGCAATACGAGAACCTCCGCTCCAGCATTTTTTGAAAACCTGCTTGATGGTCACGCAATTCTGTATTTAGTACTTTAAAAAGGCTACAACCAAAAAGTTGGTTTCCATGCCGACGTTTCGGAGTGAACTCGATTCCTTCTTTAGGTTGAGTGACAGCGGAGGTGTCGAGGTGCAACTTCTTTCATGGCACGTGAAATATATATACACACGGGACATGATGGCGACGCCGACGGCAAGAACCAGCCGAGTGTGTCGCATATAATTTCTACTATCGCAATAAAACTCCGTAAGCGTGGGAAAAGCCGTGAGCATGATGGTTAGACAAATTCATGCGCTTAGTGTGCATACACTAGCTTAACGATCCCAGCGCCACATTTTCATCTAGAAACAGAAACATGAGCGTCGGAGCAAGAACTGCGAGATTCGCGCGCGATGGTGCGCACGGAGTCCGATAACGAAGGCGGGGTAAAGCTGCTAAGTGAACGGATCGAAGGGACCTTGGTTACCTTTATGGAAATGTTGAAAATCTCGTTGGGAAATACTGTCTTGATGAAGGCGAAGTTGATGCCTTCCAGCAAGCGGGTGTAGTTACCCGTAAAGCCACATGGACTGCAGTGAACGTATATCTTCTCCGGTCGGTGGTTGATGTAAATGGACCGAAAGCACACTAGGTCAATAAGTTGTACTTCGGTCTGATTGTACCTGCACAAAAAATGTTGAGGGAATTGAGTTTTAAAGCGAATGCACCACTAAGGCGACGTTAGTGCCATTAAAAATAGTTATTCTAAAAACAGGTTATAGGGCGTGCATTTAATCTTCAAAGACTTCAGGCGAAGAATTGCAACCAGGAATGGAAATTAGCAAGCAGGAAGTATATGACGAAGCGCAAAAAATGTCATTTATGCATTCTAAAGCGCGATCGATGTGTCGCTGTGACATTCATGACCCGCTTTTTTAAAAAAAATATGTCTGTGGTCTGACGAGCAATTGTTTGCATAGTCTTGTCTAAGGATTACGCGGCTCGTAATTGGAGCACGGAATTCAATGGTCAACAATGTATGTGTTTTCTCCTTATTGCCAGGCTCTTTTTTTTTTTAAACGAAGCCTTTTAAGCGAAATGACCAGAAATACCGGTGCAGAGGAATGCCACCCTAGAAGGCGCGCCGCTTACATGCGTATTTGTATTCACCGTTTTCCAATAATTGATGCTCTCTAGTTCGTGGGCTTCTAGGTCGATCAGCTGTTTCTGATATGGCAATATGATCTTTTATGGAGGTAACTTGTCATTTTCTGTTGCCACTTTTCATCGTTACATTTCACTGTTGCGTTTGTCTGTTTCACGCATGAACATCGGGGTTGCCTGCAGCAATAACAAACGATGCGCTGCTAAGCACGCGGGTGAAAGTCCAGTTGCCGGCTTGGAGGAAGGAAAGAGTTAAGAGGGAGCATTGCGCATTGGGACCCAATAAAAGAAAGAAAATAGGAGGTTAGGCAGGCACACGGCAAGGTTAACCTGCTCCCATTTTGCCGATACGGGTAGATCCCTTGAGCCACGTCGCCCGATCGGCAACGGGCGAGCGCCGATCGGTAAGTCCCCCGCCCCCCCTCTCTCTGGCCTCGCGACGCCGAAGCTCCGCGCTCGCTGCGTTGCAGATGCGTGCCTTTTATTTTCAGTATGCTGTTTCTTGCATGCTTCTTGAGACGGGGCGTCTCGCCGACGTGTACTTTGTCCCTGGACAGTTGGATCTCGTAAGCGACGTTGTTGGCAAACTGAACTTTTTCGTTGTTCTTTTGAGAGCCAACATTCATCTAGGGATATTCAGCTAGTTCTATCTAAACCTGCAATAAAACTTCCGTTGCAGGGCACTTGTACCAACTATAGAGCCTAATGATGCACTTGAGTAGCAAGAATGAGCGTTTCAGTAGACAAATTATCCAAGAGACTTACCTGACCAGGTGTACGATGTCCGGTATTATGTCATAACTGTACCCCGTGTGCCCGTCAGTGTCGTAGAAGCTCCTTGGACGATGGTCATCTTGCACCGGGGTGAGCTTAGGCTTCTTGGACGCAGTGCTGCCAGGAGTCAAAACGCCCAAGTACGCCGTGGCCACTAGGCAGACTGCGATGACAGCCAGCGCCACGTCGTCCCTGCGCGAAAAGAAACCGCGGTGAAACGTGACGTTATCCGTACATGCCACATCAAGAGGAAAAATTGACCGTCGCGTCGTGCACACTGTGATGCAAAAAATAATCGTCGCGTGATGGCGCCAATGAGACGTCACATGATGACGTCATGACATGCAATCTTGGCTTGGACAAAGGTGGGCCGATCACGCAGGTAGTGCAAAAACCAGCCAAGGTGCAGTAAGCTCGCAATGCCTCTGATACCGGAGGCAGTGCAAAACCGTGTTAGGTGCACAGAACAATTGGAGAGGGGCGAGGGAAGATCATTACATCGACTGAGAAGAAAAATATGAAGACGTTTTCGCTTTCGAGTCGTCTCAGGCGAATGCATAAGGAACCCTGTGGGTTTTTTTTATAGTCCGAAGCACCTAACTCGTGCGGTGATGTCACAGCTACAAACCGAGTCTACCAAGGAGCACTGAGATGCGGCAAATTCTCTTGTTTGCACTCTACCGCTGCCTCTATTATACTTCTTGCACGCCGGCAATGTAGGCGTTAGCTTTTCTTGCAATATGTCCGAGAAAAGTAACACAGTAACAGGACGTTGATTCTAAGTAAGTTTAGTGACAAACATACACCTTTCTTATTTTGAAGTGGTCCGAGCGGCGTTCAAATCTACCCCGAAAACAGCATCTACCTGCCGTGACTGAGATTAGGATCAGAGCAAAACATAACCGACATAATGGACGTCCTCAAATGTTTTCTTGCGTACCTGTTACAAAAGGCCCGGAAACCATTGCTGAGGTAGGCACGGACCATTCTTCGTTCCCACTCGGATGCAACCAGTTTACATTGTTAATTCTTTTTGTCATGAATCCTGAATGTGGCGCTTACCCACTACGGGGGACAGGCGAACAAGAGTAGCAAGCTGTTTCTGTATATATTAAATGGCTATATTCTATCCAAATGTCGCGGATTAAAGACTACTTTAGAGCAGAAGTATTCGTAAATCATTTATTTAATGCCTGTGGCTGTGGCTTTCTTTCGCTTCTTTTTCCTCTGCTGGTGGCGCATTCTCACCGTAGTCACTAAGAATAGTTTATGGCCGTGAAGTAGACATATAAAAGACGAACCCACACAAGCGCACGCGAAGCGCGCACTACCATGCGATATTCATGTTGCTCTGAACAGAGGCAACATACGCGCATGCGCTAGGCATGAACCGCAAGTTTCACGTCCAGTGCGTTTCATGTCGTCAAAGCTGCAAAAAAAAATTAAACAGGGCAATTTTCTTCGCCCTGTTTAAGGGCAAAGAATTATTAAGAAAAAAATTAAGTAAGCCGAATAGTCGACAACTTTTCTGTTAAATATTTTTTAGAGGCACTATTTTAAAGGTTAGTTAAGTAATCTTTGTTAGTTACCCAGATTATCTGATTAACAGTTACCTCAGGATCAATGAAATAACGACACGTTTGAGAACAGGTGCTACAAATTTTGCATTGCAGATTTTTCGCTAAAGTTACTAAATAAATGTTAATTAAGCCATCTTTTTTGATTACCCAGCTTGGCAGATGGGGAAATGTCTCCTGGCATGTGGCGTTCGGCTCAGAACGCCACATACTGGGCCGATTCTAGACGCGTAGCGCAAATGTTCGTTTTTGTAGTTGGGTGCAAGATACTTGAAGCTCCCTGGATAAAATGAATAAAATCGGTTAAGCTAAGCATTGTTTATCACAGAGTGGACATTAAGATATGTCATAAGTTAAAGTTGGTGTCCTATAATTAGTAGATATGAGGGTAAATAGCGATCACATCTCATAAACCTATCGGATGGTACTTGTTGCGCCGCCTGACGGATCAGATCTCAACCACTTGCGTCTTTCTGCGTGGCTTCGGCAGCGCGCGCCACATGAACGCCGAAAACGTATATGAAAGGGATAAAACAGCTGCGAGTGCCACTGTCAAACCCCAAAGTTCTGAGTTAGGGTCAAGGAGGTTTAAAAAAAAATTCTGGAGTGGAAGCTTTCGCAACGCCTTGCCACCAAAAGTGAAGCCGGCTTTTGCCCACCAAAGAGCTTGGAAACATGCGCTTTTCTGGCGGTGCCTACTTAGCGATCAAATGGCTTTAATCTGTTAGTGTAAATACTACGTTAATTATAAAATAAAACAAAAGTACCCCGTCGAGAGGAGTATTGACGATTGATCTCCAATAAAATTTGCCATGACTTTGACGCTTATTTGCGAAAAGTAGTAACACAAAGACACACTTGGAACAGTATCTGACCCCTAAAAGTTGCAATATTAAACTCGTCAGGCGTGCGCAGAAAACGCTCGCTTTCCTTCGCCAAACGCCGATGGTTTATCGTGCCCCTACTAAGATGGCGGGCGCAGCCGCCATCTTGTGGTGGGCACGGCTTCACTCTTGTGCAATAGGCGCCACTCCAGCAATTTCTTCTTTAACCTCCTTGGTTAGGGTCAATATGTTTTTTTTTTTTTTTTTCATTTGTCTTTATAGTGGGAGCTTATTGTTAGAACGTGCGGAGTCGGCAGTAAACTATCATCATCATGATCGGCCTCTTCGTTCTCGCGCGTTGCTGGGCCGGCAAGCACTCTTTTCGTCGTCTTCATCTTCTTCTCGATCCCCGAACGCGTGCGCCCGGACACCGTCTTCCTCTTCGTCCTTATCTTTTGCTTTGCTCACAGAATTTGTGCGCCGGTTTGTCCACCGTGGCATTCAACGACTCTGATGGGCTACAGTACGAGTACAGAGAGATACAGAGAGAAAGAAAAAAACATGGCTGATCCCCTCGTCATAGAAATCTGTATAACACGAAAGTGAAACGTGTCTTCACAGAAGTAGTGCTTATTGTGTAGTGATAATATGAGAGCTTGTACAATGTCTATGGTGTTTGGCAGCTATAGAACCGTTTGACGTGGATGCACCTACGTTGACGCCTAGTGGCGCATCACGACGACTAACGCCCATGATCACGATTTAACCGTTGTGGTAGCTGAAGTTTTTAACATATACCTGGACACAGCGTATCGGTGAATCCAGCGCAAAGATGACATCAGCAAGCACGTAATAAACAATGGTACTCGATATGCACTTCTTCAAGGCGCCGTCAATTAAGGAGAGAAACGACAGGGTGTGCTCTCGCGAGTAATAGGGTAGCCTATACGTCTGTGTTCATGCATACACTACCACACTGCGCTTCAGCAACACATGAGGCAGAGGTTCGTGTCTTGAACCGTGAACGCGCGCAGGGGTTCTACGTCCCGCTGGCCTCTGTCTCGCTCCACCAGGGTAGGACATTCTCCCGTCAACATCTCTGCCTTTCTGCTGCGCTTATTGCAGCAGTTTTATCAGTCGGTGCTATCGCACTGGAAGCGCTCGGAGTCGGAGAAACACCGTTGGTGCGCGTGGAAGCTGCACTACGACAACGAGCCGTCACACGCTAACACAAAGCGAAAGGAAAAGAAGTTAACTACGTGTAGGGCTACTCTCCGATGCTAGCGCGTCCAGTGTTTGTCGCTGGTGTCGAGACGCTTTAAGCATGGCCTCCGAGAGTGCGCAGCGGCAAGCAAGCTTCTCAGAGGCCACGCTTTCATTGCGTCTTCGCGGAATCGTTCTCTATCGGCGCTAGTAAGTGTCATACCGCAATACTTCTCTTTAGCGCTCACAGACGGCGGCACCGCCCCTCTCCGCCAACAGAGAGCGCCGTGCCAGAGAGAATGTGTGAGAGATCGAAAGCGTGTTTGTGGAGTGTCGCGTATCTGCCTCGGTGGCTTAGTCGGTAGCGCGCCGGGCGGTTAGCGTCGCGGACCGAAAGGTCGTAGGTTGGATTCCCGGCTACGGAACTTTTTCTTGTAGTTTTTTCTTTCTCATATGTGAGCGTGCATTTTGTAACGTCATATCCGTGGCGGAAATACGTCACTGAAGTCTTGGTGGACCCCGGCATAAAACACTTTCGTGTTAAAATACATAAAGAAAGAAAGACAAATTCTTTGCGAGGTGGTATTCGAACCCGCGGACCCACGATCCGAATGCGAGCGCCGTAACCACTGGACTATCCAGGCACGCTAGCTTGAATATTATACTGTCGCAAGGGGTTGGGAAAGGGAAGTGAGTGTGAGAAGGACAGATGGGAGAATGAGCAGTAGAAAATGAGGAGGTAAGAGAGTAAAGCATAGCATGGAAAGAGAGGAATAAAGTGAAACAAAGGAAAGAAAGACAGAAAGAAAAAGAGAGAGAATAAAAATATATAGAGAGAAAGGACTAGAGACAGAGAAAGGGAAGAAAGAGGAAGAAGGATAGAAACAGCGAGAAAAAGAAATAC
The DNA here is from genome assembly GCF_013339695.2 of Rhipicephalus sanguineus. Classification (NCBI taxonomy): domain Eukaryota; kingdom Metazoa; phylum Arthropoda; class Arachnida; order Ixodida; family Ixodidae; genus Rhipicephalus; species Rhipicephalus sanguineus. The sequence continues at coordinate 31,598,520 of NC_051185.1, read as the reverse complement.
ACACACACACATACATACATACATACATACATACATACATACATACATACATACATACATACATACATACATACATACATACATACATACATACATACATACATACATACATACATACATACATACATAAGGAAATAAATAAAAATACATACAGACAAAAATACATAAACTCAGAGATGAGAGTAAAATAAAGAGAGGAAGAAATAGAAAATTAAACAGAGACAAAGAAGGAAGCCCAGCTTCGCACTTTCTTAAGGCTTCACCCCGCTAGTGCGAAACTACCTTAATTTCTTGTTGTTCTTCTTTTTTCATTGGTTATACATTCTTTAAACAATTATCGAAATGTTTAGATGGCGAAATCTTGGCCGATACCTCATGGGGCCTATGTGCCATATTGATGAGGAAACAGACAAACAAATCACGCTGTCCGCATTCAGTGGTGAGCTAGAAACAACAGAGGAGGTTCACTGCAGCATGAAAAATCCTTTTAGAAACGCGCTTATGTCCCATTGTCATAGATTTACCTGTGCCTGCGATATTTTCTTCTGAAGCATCCATTTCTGGTTTTTGCAGTGCAAGGATTTACTTGACTGTGCGGAATTATCTTAATGAAACCAATTGGTTTACTAGCTAAACACGTTATTCTTATCTCCCTGTGTATACACATATCCAAATAAACATTACGATATCTTTTTAGACAAAAGCCTTAATAAAAGCAGGAAATGACAGTCGGTGGCGTTGACGTGAACACGAGAAATGCAAGAAGATGGTAAAATTTGTGACGTCATTGTGAGAACACTATTACGCCACATGATGACGTGATTACATGAAATTGTCGCTTGGTACAAGGTGGGCTGATCAGGAAGGTGGCGTAAAACCGCATTACGTGCAGAAACATTTCGGAGGCGTAGGGTGTGGGGGAGGATCCAAACAACGACTGAATTGAAAAAGAAGAATAAGATGGCTTTCGCCTTCCAGGCCTCATAGGCGAATGCATAAGGGATGCTGCGGGTTTATTTATTTATTTATTTACTTTAATATTTATTGCTATCATTTGAAAAAAATGGTGGTCAGCTTCCACTAGTGGTGCAATGCTGGAGCCATCAGCGGTGCTTGTGATCACCTAGCAGATTACAGCTTTTTACGTGACTCAACGTCAACTCAGTCTGCTCAGTCTCCATCGGATTGGAGCCGCATCAGCGCGGTCTGAACTGTCATGGTACTAACTTGATCTCAATTAGTAAGGTCTTAATTACCACGATATTAAGTAGCTTGGTATTAAATAGTATGAGCATAATTAACATGACCTTAATTAGCGCATACTTAATTGTCCATGCCTTAATTACCACGGAATTTATTAGCGTGGTCGTAGTTAGCAAATTCTTAATTAGTGTGCTCGTAATTAGCGTAACTTGAATTAACGTGGTCTTTATTAGCGTGGCCTTATCATGATAGGCTTAATTAGCGCGGCCTTAAACAGCATGATTTTAACCGGCATATTTGCGCAGGACGTGGCTTAATTAGATGGGTCTTAGCCGGACTTGGCTTAATTAGCTTGGTCTTAGCATGTCTTCGCCTAAATTTATGTCTACCGCCTAGATAATAAACTAATTAGCTAATCAGCAGGGCGCACGTATTCGGGGAGTGAGCGGAAGATTAAGAAGAGAACGAGGAGTGCGCGCGCCGGCCGAGCAACGCGCTAGAAGGTACAGGTCGACCATGATGATGATAGGTTTCTTGTGACGCCGCACGGCATAGCGAGAAGCTTAACTGCTACGCTGTAAAAATGATTTGTGTTTTTGTACATGCATCGCATCGTGCACCAAAACTTCCTCTATAATTTAACATTTCTACTTCATAAATTACCCCTTTCTTAACTTTTTTACAAAAATTTAGAAAACCACTCAGTTCTTGGTCCATCCCCCATAGTGGGTTTGAGCCACGGTTAGTCGGTGAACAAAAACGAGGAATCGTGCTCTATTCTAACTATCCTATAATTTATTAGTCATAGAATTCATATGTGACCCCTTTTATCAATAAATTATTCGTTTCTTGGCCAATCCCCCAGAGTGGGTGTGAGCCATTTATAAAGGCAATCATCGTCATCATCATCGGTTGCGTTATTTGGCGAGACACGGCAGTCGTTCGTTCGAGAAATTTTCCAGTCATGGAAGGTCCTGAGACGCGACACTTGGCTGGGTCGGCGGGATGGGTCTTTTACGGCGTGCCACCGTCTCCGCCGATGCTCGTTCCACTTCTCAAGACGCAAGGAGCGGCCCCAACACCGGCTGCTCCACCTACACCCGGGTACTCGGTTCCCGTCGTGGTTCCCGTCACGCGAGCGCCAATTGATGGAAAACCGGGACAGGAACTCCAGGCACGTGGACGCCTAATATGGTCGGTTGGTGTCGTTGATTTCAGTCTCGTTTTCGTCTAATACCTGTGCCACACGGGCAGGAGAAGAGACGTTCAGTATAGTTAAGACGTTAAGTTCCTAAATGACATTTTTTTCGCGCAGCTGCCTCACGTCTAAATTTAATGACATTGGACCTGATGATGTCGATAACAGCGAATTCTAAAGTGAGCAATTTTAGCGCAGTATAAAATATAAACATCCGTTTTCGCAAATGTAATCTGCGTTCAAGGCTAGTGGAATGTAGAAATAAGCACGTTATGGTACCATTAGCTTGAGCTGTATTTGGTTGCAAGGCTATAAAAAAACGCCAGGCCTGCGCTGAAACCGCAGCACAGTCACAGCGAAAGCTGGAAGAGCGGCGTTTCTAGAGCCCGTTAAGCTCTCTTGGGGCTACAATACAAGTACACTAGAAAGGTACCCACTACGCCATAAATCACAATTTTTGTGAAGTTGGGAAGCACCTACTAAGCCATTATTCGTCATTCTGCGGAGAAGCGAGGCACCAGCTACACGTCTGTAAGGCATTATGTGTACTTTGTTGACGCGACGACTGATGACGATGACGAATTATGGCTCAGCCCTTTGTAATGGGTTGGAATCTTTACACGGCCCACCAGTTATGTAATTTGCATTGGGTGACGCCCGGTCGCTATTTCTCTCTCCCGTCATGCTGTATAACATACGTTGACATGGGAGAGAGACGGGGGGGGGGGGGCGAAGAACTTTACTGAGACCCCGAGGAAATGGATCATACGCTTATGGGCATCTTGGCAACGAATACAAGTGCACTTGCGAGGAACCCACTACGCTATAAATCATTGTAATTTTACTGAGACGAGGAAATGGATCATGCGTTTATGGGCTTCCTTGGCAACGAATACAAGTGCACTTGCGAGGAACCCGCTACGCTATAAATCATTGTAATTTTACTGAGACCCCGAGGAAGTGGATCATGCGCTTATGGGCTTCCTCGGCAACCAATACAAGTGCACTTAGGAACCCACTACGCTATAAATCATTGTAATTTTTGAGAAGTAGGGCAGCAGGCACTGTGTCATTTTTCGTCATTCTACGGAGAGCGTTGGTACCTGCTAAACGCATGTAAGGCATTATGCGCACTTTGTTGATGCTGTGCCTGATGACGATGAAGAATTATGGCAGAGCCCTTTGTAATGGGTTGGAAGCATTCAACAACCTACTCGGTGCGCAATTCGCATTGTGTGACGCCTGGTTACAGAATTCGCGTTGTGCGACGCTTGGTGCTTATTTTACTCTTCTACTACGCTATATTGCATATGCTAATGTGGTTCCTTCCAGACATGAAGCCTGTACAGGACATTTTTGCAAAGCGGTTTCAAGCACCGGCATGGCTCAGAGGTTGAATACTGGGCTCCCACGCCGAGGGCCCAGGTTCGAACCTCGTTCCATCCTGGAATTTTTTTCTCATTTCGTTTTTTTTTTCTTCTTTCGAGCGATACTGGTTACGGACACCGGCGGCGGCGGTGGCGGCGGCGGCGGACAACTACGGCGCCAAAAACGGCCGGTGAAATGATCTCATAACAGCTTTCGCTGTAAAAACAGCATTGCAACCAGCCACAGCAACTTCGGCCAATGCATGTGGAATCCGAAGCCTGGAATCCGACATTGCACCTTTCATGTTGAAGCAGTTGCAACTCTGATGGGAATTTCCTTATAGTGCAACTAGGGAATTACACGATATTTCTTAAAAGTCATGCCTCAAATATTTTTTACACGACAGAGGCAATTTCAAATGTTTTATGTGTACCGCAGTGAGCAAGCTTTGCTGTCTGCAGTCGAATGAGTTCTGGCGAAGGCATTAGGTGACGAATGGCAATAAGGCGAATGCCATTTGATTTGTCCGTGTGGCACGGTTATAATACGACTCTGGTCGGTGTTCTCCCCAGAAATTTTTTACAAGTAAACATATTGAGATGTGAGCGTATCGGGGGGGGGGGGGGGGGGGGGGGGGGGGGGGGGGGGATGAGAGGGGCGTGCGAGTTGTTAGATTTTAGAGCCCCCAGGGTTCCTTATGCATTCACATAAGACGAATCGAAGGCGAAACTGTCTTCTTTTCAGTCGATGCATTGATCCAGCCCCGCCACACCTCGAAAGCTTTCTGCGCGTCACCTGGTTTTTCACTGTCTCCGTGATCAGCCGACCTTTGACCGAACGACGTTGTTATACGATGACGTCATCGTGTGACGTCATGTCATGATCACGTCATGTGGTGACGTCACGTGCTGATGATTTTTCTCATCACTCGTGCTGACGCCGCCGACGGTCAATTTTCGCCATTGATGAGGCACCTAAGGCTTGTGCCTGAATTGTTAGCCCATCTTGAGGGACTAGTAGGTGCATTCCAGTAAATGATTGTACACTGCGCGCAACTAGGCAAAGGACAGCACGAAAGAAGCCACACAACTATTCGTTTTTTGTGTCTTATCTTTTTTATTGTTGTTCTGTTCCTAATTTTGCTCAGTTCGCAATCCTTTACTAGAATACAAGTTTAACAATTTCAAGCTTTCAACTTTCCTATTTTCGGCGCACACCTACAGTTCATTTCTTTTCGCGCGTTTCTGGCACATAAAAAGCGGAAACAAGGGTACTTGTGTTCTAGCGCTGGCACTGGAGTTCGCGAACTTAGAAGCCGCAGGGCCACCTGTTCAGACTCATTTTTGCATAACCAAGTGGTGGGAAGCGCGGCTAGATCGTTTTGCGCGCACGCAGTTGCTATTTATTGGTTCATTAGGCACGCAATTCAAAAGGCTCAATCGGAGCGGTGGGCGGTGAAGCTGAGCGGTGGGCGAAATTGCCAAGGCTACCCACCGTGGGGAGAACCCTGGACTGTCTTTAAGGACATGTGAGTGTCCACATGATTACTTTTTGAGTAAATCGCCCTCGGGTCACCAATCACTTATAACATCCTCCTTAGCACAGATCGCACGTTGATTGCACCCGAACGGCGTTGGTCCTGAGTTCGAATGCCTGGACACAACGAATGCTTCGTCGATTACAGGAAGCTTTCTTTCTGAGATAGCGTCCCGGTTTTTTGAATAGCATCGTGCTAAGAACGTGCGGATTGACGACTGAGCTTTGTACAAATGCACCAACTGTCGATGCCATTTTACGCGCAAAAAAATAATTGTCAGCTCAGTATTTATTCAAAATGTCTTCGCGTTTCAGAGTATGAAAACATACTGATTGCTAGCAGACAAGGGCGCAGGAGTGACGGCACTTCGCTGGTGTCCTCTCTCCCACGTCCTTGTCTGCTAGCGCTGAGTAGGTTTTCAAATTCAGTTTACCAACACACCCATAAAATGCCAATGAGTTTCAGAGGTACGTGAAAAATGTACGCTCCCTGTCTTTGTTTTGGCGCAGGTTATGCGTGGAACTGGCTCTCCTCTCAATCTTCGTAGCTGCCGTGACATACGTTGGCGTTTTATATGCCAGCAGCGCTTCGTCCTACCAGCCGCAGCCCAGCCCGTTCCAAGATGAGCATCGTCCAAAGAGCTTCTACGACACCGATGGGCACACGGGCTACAGTTATGACATAGTACCGGACATTGTACACCTGGTTAGGTAAGAACGAAAGAAAGGGAATTGATCAAGGGCTCGTTTCCTTTGCTATGTGCAACATAATGAATTAGTACACAACGAAGCCAAAGATAGCATAGGAGCCTTATTTGTAGTCTTTAAAGGGTCCCTGCAACACTTTTCTCACTTATAATGAAATAGTATCTCTAGTAGCGCATAACGCTTCACGAATCGCATGACTCGAAAATTTTTAGAATCCTTCAAGTACGAGCGGAGTTATAGGGATTTGCCGCACGCTTCAAGCGCTTTCTCTCTCCTCTCGTACCAGCGAGCGCACTGAAAGCTACGCAGGGAGGGGGATTACAAGGGGGCAAGAAGATGCTGCCCTTCGTCAGGGCGCGTCCTAACCTTGAGCATTTTCTTTTCTTTCTTTTTCTTCGAACGCGCGGTTGACTTTCAGTGTGATCGCGAGCGAGCGAGTGGGCACGTGGCGGCATCCCGCGGCGACCACCTTAACTATGTTCAGTTCCCAATGCTCAAATAAGAAAATGGCGGTGACATTGGGTATATGCCGCGGTAAATTGAGTAGATGGAATCATTTGTCGACAGAAGAGAGAGCGATTTTCAGCTGACTTTGATAATCAATTGTAAATTCCAGGCCACGATGCTGTGCTATAATGTTTGGCTTCGGGTGTTCTCGGGAGCCTCGACTACCGATTGGCAGTGTCTTCTTACCATGCTGAAAAAATGTTGCGGGGCCCTTTTAAATTAAATAGAATGTGGTCATTATTATATAGATGTAAACGTATTGAAGTGGACGAAACGACAATTTGTCGCTGGCAGGGACCGAGCATACAGCCCTCGTATAACGCGTCTGATGGTCTGGCATTTGAGCTACAGCGGCGATCGCCCTCCCGTTCACTTTTATTTGGTATTTCTGAGCATGTAATTCTGGTAGTGTTAGCCAACGCTTTGATTTTATTCCGCTGTCATTTGAACCTTTAAGCAAGTCTCAAGTATGGTTTAGCGCTGTCTCACACAGTTTACGATGTGGTCTAAAATTCTGTCACTTTAGTGTTGTGTTTGTGTTTAGTTCTTTCGTCTGTGTTTCTTCCTGGTCCCTTGTCCTTTTTTGCGTTGTTAGTCACATAATGGATCGCCAACTCGCCCAAAGATTTGCTCTCTTTAGTTTTTGAAGGCTGAAGGCACGTCCTATATTTCACGTCCAAGGCACGTCCAATGTTCACTGAAGTCGCTTTAAGAGCACATTCACTCTAATACGCAACGCCCTCTACTTTTGTTACGCAGGTATAATCAGACCGAAATAAATTTCGTTGATGTACTGAGCTTCCGTTCCGTGTACATCAACCACCGACCGAAGAAGATATACGTTCACTGCAGTCCATGCGGCTTTACGGGTAACTACACCCGCTTGCTGGAAGGCATCAACTTCACCTTCATCGCCACCGTTTTTCCCAAGGAGATTTTCAACATTGATATATGGGTAATTAAATTTTCTTCAACCAGTCCTCTTAGCGACCCTCTCCCGCCGACCGCGGCCTTCGTGATCCCAATTTTGTGCACGGATCACGGATGCCGTGCCGCGAAGATTCCGTTTAGAAGGAAAATCGCTGGAAGAAAATGTCGTCCTGCGATCGTTAAGCTAGGACACATTGACTGCATGAATTTTTCTAAACATCGTGCTTTTGGCTTCTCACGTGCATACAGAGTAGATTATTACGCCCATATGACCAGCGTTACTTAAAAAAAAATGCATTTCGCGACATCTCACGGCGGCTGCCACGCGCTCTGCCGTACATTAACGAGACAATAGAAATTGTTTGCGTTTCGCGTAAAAAAACTACGATGTGATAATTATGGGCTCCGTATTCCAGGGATTCGAAAACTTCTAGCACCCTTGGGGTTCTTACACCTAAATATAGCACACGGACCTCTAGCGCTTGGCCTCCATCAAAATGCAGCCGCCCTGACCGGGATTCGATCCCGCGACGTTCGGGTCAGCAGTCGAGCACCACCAACCACTACACCACCGCGGCGGGTATCAAATGAATAAGAAACAGGAGACAAATCATATCTGATGAACAATACGATAGTACTCAGAATAGACCTATCTCACCCCACGATCTACGCTTGCGCGAGTTTCCGGAAGTGGCGCGGCCGCTATCTTATTCGAAGAACTCTGAGCGTAACTGGTGCGGCTGCTTGCTGCGTGCCGTTGCGCGAATTTGCGACCACAATGAATGTATTCGTGACTATTTCGCACTGTTTCCAAGATTCATCCTCAAATTCTCGGGGACAAGGCTTAGCAGGCATGTCTGAACAAACAGCTCATCTCGATAATAAGGACCAAACCTACCTGATGCTTTGTCCTTAACGTTAGATGGCACAAAGAGATAGCCGATTCCACCGTTTATTTATTGCTGGCAGGACAGTGGGCAAATAGCAAGCGCGAGTTCGGATCGAAGTGGGCGATCGCGTCTGCATGGGCGCTGCCGTGTTGGTTCGTCATCACAATTATTTGTAGTTACCGATACAACATTTAGGTGCTTATGACGCACATGCGAATCGTGTTTAGCGTATCACACTATTCTGTGACGTAGCACATAGCACCTCCTCCAATTATAATGCAGTTACAGACAGAGCTATGTTTTGCTGCGCAAGCGTGTGGTTTGTTTACGCCTGGTAGCTTCCACCCTGCTGCAACCAGTTTGTGAGATAGAGTATACACGAAAGCGTTGTACCCACCGTGCAAAGCAATTGTAGCAAAGTAAAACTCTCTATGAAGGCTTCGTTGAATCTCACGAAAATGGAATAAAAGCACTCTGCTGGACGAGATGTAAAACCAACAGGGTGGACTGTATACACATCAGGAAAATTCAAACTTTGGAAAATGTTAATGCCAAACACTCGTTTCAGTGATCGCCGGATGCGCGTGATACGGAACAACTTTACAGACGCTCTTCGATGGAACGCATGCGAGTGCTAAAGGTCACTTTGTGTTGATAACGTTATCTTTATGTGATATGGAGAATCGAGTGGAGGGAGGACTGTGTGCAGAAGTGTAAATACACCTCTGGTCATGATTTAGCTCTCTTGGAAACAACGGTAAAAGATTAGTTACACAGGCAGCTGATTTGGTTGTCTCTCAACCAGCTTCAGTTAAATGCTTCTGTAACTAAATACGTTGTTTTTAAGCCTATAGGACAAACGTGATGTCACTGTCATTTGTCTTTGTTTTGATGCTAGTGCCATCGAACGGGTACCTGAATCTAACTTTCTTGGAGCATTGTCGAAAAACATTTGAACCGAGCTCATCACGTAAACAAATTACACACTCGCTATTCCAGGTCAAATCGAATATGTTTTCTAAAATCCGGCATCTGGTTCCGTCTTCGTTATAACGTCAGTTCTATTATTCACTCACACATTCTCAACTATACTACCGCTTTATTAATCTGGGGCACTAGAAGCAAAACAAACTGATGTGTGCTGACAGTCCTTCAAAAACAAGCTTTCCGGCACATAGAGAACCTTGGATGGCTTGATCACACAGCAGAGTTCTGAATAAATGACCTATTAAAGGTTGATCAGCTACACAACCTCAAATTAGCTACAAACATACGCAGCGAAATGCGGAAAAATAAATTCACATATTTACACACATAGTTAACTAATCGCAAGCAATGTGGTCTAAGATATAGCCACTTTGAAGTTGCACATTCTAGAATCAAATACGGAACTGATCAGCATAAATACCTGATAATTACTTTTATAAACCAACATACGCCAGTTCTAGTTATTATGAATGAACCGATATCAAGATATCTTTTGAAACGTGTTTTTAAATCACATTTGTTGTCCTGTGTGCCTGCATAATATAAGCAAAACCTCAAACACCATGTGGTTTACGATCGTTGTATAAAGAAAAGCTCGATTGAAGTGCTTTTTGTGTATGTTATCAACTGTTTCTAATGGTGCTATGCCAAGTTTTTTTCCCCATTCATGGCTCCCGCTTTTAACTGTATAATTCTTTAATGATGCTCGCGACCTTGTTGAATAGAGCTCGAGTAGTAGGGTCATTGTCAGGCACTTAATCTACCTTTAGCCGTATCGTCCCTTGACATCTAACATGTTCAAAAACAATAAATGAAATGAAAGATGAAACGCTGATGAGTGCTAAGGTTGAAAGACGTCATGTCGACGCCGCTCAAAGAGGCCGTTCCAGGGACTGCCGCCACTTACAATTAAACGCAAAACTTGCGCATCTGGACAAAACTCACAGGAGATTCTGCCGTAACTATTTTTGTAGGTCCCCCGAGCGATGAGGCAGGCAAGGCTTTCGCCTTAATATCGCGCTAAAATCATACCGTACGAAAGAGTTTCATTGCCACGCAGGAACGTTACCACTCCACCGACGTTGTCCGCTTGAGGGCGTTGCTGCGCTACGGAGGCATCTACCTCGACCGCGACGTGTTCGTGGTGCAGTCCCTGAGACGCTACCTGCGATACGAGGCGACCGTCAGCTGTCCTCCAGGGGGTGTGTTCGGAAACATGGTGATGATCTCTCACAAGAACTCGCGATTCATCCGGCTCTACCTGAACACCTACCGCCAGTAAGTCGGGACTTTTCACGCCGTCGCACCAAACAAAGGGCACCTGAGCACCCATAGACTGAACTTTAGTTGTGGTGTTGCCGCTATGCACGAATCTTCCACAAACACGCCTCCGCGAGAAATTCCTGCAAAGGTGCCGTAATAGCGCAGTTATCCGCGTTCGTTGATCCAAAAGCGCCCCGGGCACTGGTTCAAGTCCCATCCGAGCCTGGTTATTTCTTCTCATTTCATTTTTTTTTTTCTAATTTCGCGCGATAGCCGTTACGGACGCCGGCGGTGGCGGCGGCGGACATCTACTGCACTGTTGTAATCTTATAACAGCATTCGCTGAAATATGGGAGTTGGTGTAGTGGCCCTTTAAGGTGAGGCTTTCTTTGCGAAGCTCCCCTGGCTTTACTAATCGTGGCAGCTGCCGCGGCTGCCTTGTCGAATAGACCTCTGAATGATAGGGGAATCGAGGCTCCGACATAGAGCTCGTCTTGAACCAACGTTTTTAGATTATTTTCAGTTTGGGAACTAGCCTCGACAGGCGGCCAGCTTTGTCGCCGTCGCGAGAGGTGGCGCTGGCGTAGCTTTGAGCTCAGTTGTGATGCAGTACGAAGGGCAACGCTTGCTTCAGCCGCGTGCTTTTGGTGCGTTGTTGGTGCTCGCGCATTAATCACGCGTGTATTCTGGTGATTCACACGTTCCACAAAGGCATCAACTCTTTGTAGTGATCGTGTATACATATTTCAGTAGATACCGCGAAGTCTCGGCGCGGATTCTTGACATGCCTAGGTGCGCAGCGCGCCGCGAGCTGTCGTTCGGGGTATGCTTCCGCTGTGGCTAGTCCCGTACCACGACATTTCTTCATGGGAGCTTTTTTTATGCTTAGAGGCATTGAAACCAAGTTTTCGGTTGAGCTGCGAAGGAACCGGGTCTGTTTTCTGAACCCTTCTTGGCGCACGCGCACTTCGGGACTGTGATGTGACAGGTGTCGGTTGTCCCGCTCACACGGACACCACTGCTGCAATAATATCTGAGGTATTTACGTGCCAAAACCACGATCAATATGATAATGAAGCACGCCGTTGTATTGCCTCCGGAAATTTAGACCATTGGGTGTTTAACGTGCACCGACATCATGCAGTACACAGTCCTCTAGCACATCCATCGAAATGCGACCGCCGCGGCTAGGATCGAGCCCGCGATTTTGGGTCAGCAGTCGAGCACTGTAACCACTGCTCCACCGAGGCGGACTGCCAAAGACGCTTGCAAAAGCCTTAGGTCTAAAGGTTGCATCAGCAAAATATAAATAGAAGTTAGTGTGAAGGCTTCCTGTACAGTTCCGTCATCATAAGCAACTTTGCAATTGTATTAGAGGCGTGCGAATGGCGATTTCTGAGACCGAAGTGAATAGAATTGAATATGGTATACTTTTTGAACAAATTACGAATCTGAAACAGCCGTTCTTAGAACGAACGTATACAAACTGATGTTCACGTCCTCGTATTTATTTATTTATTTATTTATTTATTTATTTATTTATTTATTTATTTATTTATTTGTTTATTTATTTACCGATTATACTCGGAGGATTCAAAACTAGACATTACATGAGAGGTGATCCCAGAAAGAAAGGTCGGTTAGGACGATGTCAGATGGAAGTGTGTTCCATATTTTTTTCTCTCTTTTTTTTAAATATACTGCAGGCCTTTCACGGCCCGTGCGAGTGGGTACATGAATACATGAAAATATATACATTGCAGAAAAAATCATGTTGAAAATTTATTATTCGCCTGTACTAATACACAGCTGTACTGTAAAACAAGGTCAATGCGTATTAGAATGGGCGCATGCTATAAGTACACAGCATTTGTAGGCGTATGGCGCGAGGAATGCACTGGAATGTTGATTTGTTTTCCTTTGATCAGTGAATGAAGGCAACTAAAAATGCCTCTAATATGCCCTACAGGAATGACAGTTATCGTGCTTTTGCGCCAATGAAAGACTGAGCGAGTTGGTGCAGATTTATCGTGGCTAACAGCGCGAAAAACACAGTCGAAGACGAGAAGTGGACACGGCACAGCTCTGTGATGAGAATAACCGTCATTACAAATGACGGTTACTCGATTCGATGATAGAATCAAAGAAGGCACTGTTCCATTTGAATATCGAAATTTTCGAACACTCGCACAGACCCCGTAAATACGTCGCTGCAAATAATGTACCTGTCGCATTCTGTTTCACGAAATCGAATGAAAATGACAAGACGTGTTTTTCTGGCTTTCTTGCTGGTTTTTTATTTTGTAGCGTTTTCAGCAGCTGGCGTAATACGTGTTCAGGTGACGTTGGAATATGATTGAGCATTACGGGAGCCTAAGATGATTTGCGCATATACAGGCGAAAAATTAATGCCGGTTACAACGGGAAACAGAATTAAAGTAAGCGCACTGTGCACTGTTTGCCTTATATTTAACTTATTTTTTTTTCATGCCCTGTCTTACGTGCTGTTTCTTGTTATAATGCTGAGATGCAACTAAAATGCACATATATGATTGAGCATCATGGGAGCCTAAGATGAATTGCTCATATACAGGCGAAAATTTATTGCCGGTTACAACGGGAAACAGAATGAAGGTAAGCGCACTTTGCAGTGTTCGCCTTATCTTTAACTTAATACATTTTTTTTCATGCCCTGTCTTATTTGCTGTTTCTTATTATAATGCTGAGATACAAATAAAACGCGTGTTTCACTGAAGCCAAGTGAAATGAGAGCGACTACCACATCAAGTTAACCCTTGTGGTAGTCGCTTGTCGGCCCAATTTCAATAACGCGCAGTAACAGACGACGCGCCGAGACTAATCCTAACGCGACCGCAGCGCCCCCGCCTCGTTGGCCATTGCGGCGAGCTGCTCCGCGCCACTGGTAGACTGCGCTCTTTGCCAACTGAAGTAATCTAAAAACGTTGTCTTGAACACAGCGGCCCGACACGCGAACCATTAGGTCACCACCTCACGCGTGCTTCTTGCGCGCCAACGCCAATTATATTTCCTGCGATCTTCATAGGGTTCGCGCCACCATCTGAGAGCAGTGTAGGGAAGTACTGCGTCAAGACAGCGCCCACACTTAGATCTGCGTGACAGTATCAGCGTAGATTTTCAACTACAGAAGTGCAGCGTAGAAAAGGAAAGGCGGCCTTGGCAGGTGCACACGCGACGTTCCCCGTAGGGCAGTGGTGGTCGAGTGGTGAGCAGTGGTGGTCGCCTTCACTGCGCAAGGTACTGGGTTCGATTGCCAGGGCCGCTGGGCACCCACCAACTTTTTCTAATGGGGAGAGCGGTACTGTGGACTGGCCCTCAGTGCTGCGGTTACTGATTTATCGGCAAGGTGGCCTCTCCTTGCTGCTTTCTTCATAGTCCTTCCTCTCCCCACAACGACGCTGCCCCGTGCTGCCTTTGGTGTTGCAGAAATTGTCATGGCGAAGCGCGCGTTTCAATAGCGCCATGCTGTGATATCCTTTAATTTGTTTCTCCGTGTTGCGTCACGCAGGCTGAATGACTCAATTTGGTACTACAATGCGGGCGTAGTTCCCACCGTCTCCCTTGTTGACCCACATACGCACCTCGTCAATCGCGTGAACTACGGCCTGGAGACCCAACTGGACATGCTGGGCGCCCTTTACGAGCCGCATGCCTACCCGTACTGGCGTAACGTTTTCGCCGTCCATTTGTTGGCGTTCCACCGATGGGAGTCGCCGTACGATCCATTGCACAGCGCGGACCTGAACGAGACCAATATAAGGGACCTGGACAATACCATGGGGCAGATGGCACGGTCTGTCATCTTCGGCACGTCCAACTTCGTATCCCCGAATGATCCGGTGCTGAGCGTCGCCGAACTCGCTGCCAGAAAGGACCGGGGCGTAAATCTCACCAGAAAGCGCCCGGGTGACGAGCGGACCTTCTTTGAGCCCGACTTAATTCGGGTGAAATAAAGCTGACCAAGGTTGTGCTCCGCTGCTGGCACACTCTGTTTCCCTTTTTAAATCCTCTTCGCTGTTTTTACTTAACTCCAAGCCATTTGGACTAACCGACCGTCCAGGTATTTAACCGCCAGTGGCTGAGAGCGCAAGCGCACGCGCAGGCGCGCGCGCACACACGCACACGCACACACACGAGCCCGTGTCTGCTACTATATATGTGAAACAGATAAATATATTTCCATATAAAATGAGCAGGTACGCACTAATGGTGCGTAGACTTTGAGACAGCGGAGCTGTTTGCGTTCCACTTCTTCCGATCTTCGCCGACACTTCCCTTTCCCACACCCTATCTATGCTATACTATACAAACCTATGCTATACTACATACTGTGCTATACTATACAAATGCTTTACTCCGTTCCCTAGTTTCCCCTCCTCCTCACCCTCACTTACCATTCCCACCCCCGTGCCATACTTTACTGTACGTGGCTACGCTACGCTCCACACTCTTCTCCTTTCCCTCCTTGCTCTCACATCACTCATCTCCCTCATATACCTCTCCCACCCTTTGCTATAGTACAGTGAAACCTCGGTGATACGATCACAGGTCATACGAATTTCTGGTTGATACAAAATTTTCGTCAGTCCCGGCCAAGGCCCACTGGCCTGCAATGTAATGGTGTACGGTTGTTGCGAACCGATTTTCACCCAGCGACGTTTGATACGAACGCCGCTACCGCCCAGATACGAAAAGGTGCTGTCCACGCTGTCGCGGAAGACGCCGCAAGCACGCGGGAGCGCGGGAACGCAATCATGGGCAGGCGCACCGCACCGCCAAATCGTCACAATCACGGTGTAAGAAAAACACTTTTCTTACGGTCAGAATAAATCTCCCGAGACACGTCACGGCCTCCAATTTGTGTGCGCGAATATTTGAGGCTCTTGTGTGCCTCCGTGTGCCTTCGCCTTTAGATTACAGAGGACATTGGCGTCATGCTTTTTTTAACGCGTCGACTCGGGCTCCTGTCGTTCTGTGTTTACACGTGCCTGCCTCGTGCATCAGACATCCTATGAAAGGTGGACGAGGACCTAAAGAAGGCGAGGGCGGTCTTGGCGAAGGAGTCAGGCCTCACAACGTCAACATGCGGGACCGTTGAGGTCGCACTTGTGCGGGCACGGCCGTAAGTCTCCCAAAAAACATTCCCAACACCTCCGCGATAACAAAATCATAACACAGGACCGTGGTTCTGTAATTTTGTGGCCTTGATCCATCGCGTCAAAGCGCTTCTTTTGTTACTTTTGCTGCAGTACTTCGGTGTCATGCAAAAAAGCATACAAACATTTTGAAGGGGCTACTGCTGTCGCGGGTCACAGCGCACCTCGTTCATTATTAAGTACGCGCGTACGGGCCGTATATTTACGAGTGCTGGTATGATTACCGACATCTAAAAACTTAACTGACAATAATTCAGCGTTCTTCCTGACGTTGCTGCGGTCCTGAAAAACAGTAAATGAAAATGTACGCCAGCTTTCTTTTGTCGCATGCTAATTTTCCATGCTTTCTGGTGATACGAATTTCGGATGATACGAATCTTTTTGGTGGTCCCGTGAGATTCGCATCACCGAGGTTTCACTGATACTATACATGTGTATGGTATGCTTTACCCTCTCCCAACCTCCTTTCCCTCCTCCTCACCCTTACTTCTTTTTCCCACCCCCATTTTATACTATACTATAGAAGGGTATGCTATGGTTTGCACGTTATTTTTACGTTCCTGTGGATAAACATCTGTGGCGTTTTGTTTTTGTTTGTTTTTGTTTCTAAAACAGCCAAGTCCACTTCAAGTGAAACAGAGAAAAAACTCTTTGATTCTGAGACTATATGACTGACTTGAAACTAATGTTGCGGCTGGCGTCTACATGGCTCACTATCGTCGGTATTCAGGAGTAAAATTAGGATTTGTCGCTTATAGATCCGAAAATTTTGTTGGGTTTGAATTGGCTACTCAAAAGTAGTCGAAATGGCAACAAATTAACGATATAGCATTTTTTGCGACAAAGTTAAGACTATCTCTCGCTTTCGTCGGTGCCATCTCTTGTTTCATGGGCGTAAATGGGATAACTGATGTTGAAGAGCTAGTTGTCCTTCCTGGCAACAGGCATACTCTCCTGGACTGTCACCAGCGTTGTCTTGTTCCTGGCATCTATTTTGGGCGTCCAAAAGAGTGATTCAGCGCTTCTTCTTCTTAGCTGGTTTTATTCCGCTCCGTTTAAGATCACTTCTTCTTCTCCATTGAACAGATTGGTGCCAAGTACCTTAATTTTTGTTGTCTTGTATTTCATATATGTCGTCTAGGAGCGAAACAAGGGTATGATACTCGAGCGGAAAACTTGAAAAGAAACACTCACAAGCAGCAGTTGGAAAGTCGGCATCTTACTCTTTAAATACGAGCTCTACCGCACAGTCTCATGTTCTTAAGTAAGCACCAACTCGCCGAAGGGAGAGCAATTGTGGAGCGTAAGCGCGATAACAAAGCAACTAGGTCACAAATGAGACAGAGTGGATGCGGCCACGTTGATTGTTTTGTTCACGACCGTTGGCGTTTAATGGACTCGTTTAATTGATCTCTTTTAATGGTTGACTCCTTTAAAGGATCTCTCTCAGTTTGATGGAAACAGGTGCAGCATTTGGCTCATTTTCCATTCGAAACTACTTTTTTGAGTTCATGCTGCTGTCAGGAATACACTCATTTTGTTTACAAACTTTTGCAATGTGAAAGAAATTTAGGCGTGCATCACGTCGCCATGGAATTAAGCCCAGTCTCGGTTTCTGGGTTTGGCTCTTATCGAAAATAAAGCGCCACATATCTAAATAATAATGAGGGAATTCATTAGGGCAAATTTGGGTAAGACACGTTAATCTTACATTCCTCTGTATACACGCATCTAAATAATAATTAGGGCATTAATTAAGGCCAAAGACCTTATATGCCTTATTAAACGCGAAAATTCACCATCGGCGTCGACGTCAACACGAGCGATGCAAAGAATAATCAGCACGTGATGACATCACCGAATGACGTCACCATGACGTCACCGATCACCAAGATCTTGACGTCTTCATGACGCCACTATAACGTCGTATGATGACGTGATCAAATTACATCATCGCTTAATCAAAGATGGGCCGACCACGGAGGCTGTGCAAAAACGCGCAAGGTGCAGAAAACATTTGGAGAGGGGTGGGGGAGCATCAGTACGTAGACTGAGAAGATGGTGGCTTTCGCTTTCGAGTCATCATAGGTGAATGTATCAGGGACCCTGTGACTTCTTTTTATTTGCTTTATTATTTGTTTCCTATTAAAAAAAAAGAAAAGCTTTGTGTTTTATATAAATCTCGTCATGCACCAAAACTTCGTCTATAATTTCGTAACGTCTGCACTGATAAAAACCCTATTCTTAACTTTTTATAAAAATATATAAGACCACTGATATCTTGACCAATCCCACACAGTGGGTTTAAGAAAGTTGACAGGTGAACAAGAATTAGAAATCGCGCTCTTGGGTGTGAGCCATTCATAAAGGCAATCATCATCATTGATCGAGTTCTCTGGCGAGACAGGGCAGCGGTTCGCTAAAGACATTTGCCAGT
Source organism: Rhipicephalus sanguineus (assembly GCF_013339695.2). Lineage (NCBI taxonomy): Eukaryota > Metazoa > Arthropoda > Arachnida > Ixodida > Ixodidae > Rhipicephalus > Rhipicephalus sanguineus. Next base: position 31,580,298 of record NC_051185.1, on the reverse strand, counting down.
CATGGAAGGTCCGGAGACGCGACACCTGGGCGGCTCGACGGGCGGGCTCTCCGACGGCGTGCCACCGCCTCCGCCGATGTACGTTCCACTTCTCGAGATGCGAGGAGGCGCCAGAACCCGGGCTGGTCCAGCTGCACCTGTGTACTCGGTTCCCGTCGCGGTTCCCATCACGAAAGCGCCACTTGATGGCCAACTCGGACATGAACTGAAGGCACGCGGATGCTTAACATGGTCGGTTGGTGTCTTTCATTTCGGTCTAATACGACTTTGGTTACGGTTTTGGCCAGAAATTTTTCAGTGGTAGACATATTGAGTTGGGGAGCGTAGGGGGAGTGGAATTCGAGATATTGAGTTTAGGAATTAGAACATCCTGATAGGTTTGTGTTAAAGAGACAGGGCGTGCAAACACGGGAACAAGAGAGAAGTCGACAACACAAACGCCGACTATCAAGTGAAACTGCGCACAGCGGCGGAACTTATTAGTGTACGCCTAGGCAAGAAGCGATCTCTTAGAATCCGGCATGCTTGGCGGTCTACGTGAGAGATAACTGTTCAGGCATTTCATTGCAGTTTGATTGATACTTAATTGCAGTTTTGGACAGGCACATCAATGAAGATGTGCCAGTGTATAATGGTTGTAGCCTGGCATATGATAATAGTGGTAGCGCATGCGTGAGCCAACCAACGATTAACTTGCATAAAGAAGTAATCGAATACCTCAACAGCACAGCTGTACCTCATTTCAACAATTTTACGTTAGTGCAAATGTAGAAATGGAGACGAAAATGCTTGACGTCGTGTACATAAATTTCCGGTGCCCTACACGGGGTCCCTCATAATCATATGGTGGTTCTGGGACGTTAAACCTCAACAATTATTATTATTATTATTATTATTATTATTATTATTATTATTATTATTATTATTATTATTATTATTATTATTATTATTATTATTATTTGTTAATATTATTACAATTGGACAAGGCTCAGTCATGCGACCAATTACATAACACAGTCCAGTGATTACTTAAAAGTGTCCTCGCGTTTTAGAGATACGTGAAAATTTTACAATCCCGTTCCCTGATTTGGCACAGGGACTGCGTGGAGCTGGCTGTTATCTTAACCTTCATAGCTGCCGTGACATACGTGGGTGTTTACCATGCCGGCAGCACTTCGTCTTACCAGCCGGAGTCCTCCCCGGTGCAAGACGAGCATCGCCCGAAGAGTTTCTACGACACCGACGGGCCCACGGGGTACAGTTATGACATAATACCCGACATTGTGCACCTGGTTAGGTAAGTCTCTTTGAGAATTCGGGAAGTGCAATGCTTGTTCTTGTTAGTAAGGTACACTACTAGTCTTTATAGCGCTTGCAGGTGTACTTCAATGAAATTTGTATTAAATGTGTCTATGCACCTAACAGAAAGTGATAACTAAACACAGATACGCCATGTTGTCTCTTTTCAACTCGTTTTCTTCTTCATTCACGCCAATGTCACGTCACGACAGTAACGTAAGCCTATAAGCCAAAGATGCCGCTGACCCCGACAAAGACACCGGAATTCCTGCAAAACTAGCTCCTTAACGCTGTCGCGTTAAAAATGCAAGTCCCTTCGCCTACTCTGAAGATGGAAGCCAACGAACCTGTGACTATGGCTGGTCTTGTATAATGAATATTGCTAAAGTGAATTTACATATTAACGTGAAAGTCTTATAGGTCCATGAGAAACGAAAATTGACCGTCGGAGTCCCGCATCGTCGTCGTCAAGCTAGGTGATGCAAAAATATGCATTATATGATGCATTATATGACGTCACATAACGTGACGCCATATAATGCCGCCATCACATGATATCGTCGCCTGTTCAAAAGTGGGCCGATCACGGAGGCAGTCAAAAATCACGTGAGCTGCAGAAAGCTTTCAATACCGCCGATCTTGGAGGTAGTCCAGAACCCCGTTAGGTGCAGAAAGCTTTTAAAAGGGGGCGGAGGAGGATCAATACATCGACTCAGAATAAAGACAAGACGGCTTTGACCATCTAGTCGTCTTAGGTGAATCTATGAGACCCTGTGAGTTTCTTTATCACTACTGACTATATTGAGCGAATAACGGGACACAGTGAAAGATCCCGGTGTTTCTCTCGAGCATGGCGCATATTATTTAACCACCGAGGGCCAACGGCAGTATCAAAATGAAGCCCTATAGTACACCAGATACATCATTGCTTTGAAAGTACAGAAATCGCATGACGTTCATTTCTTTTGCAAGTGGTCTTGTCGTTAAAGCAAAGTTGTTCGTCATTTTGCCATGTCGGCCAGATCATACACTTTTGTAGTTACTTTGACGTCATGACCATTTCTTCGACGCAGAAACGCTGGATTAGTCAAGTTAATCGGTTCTCCGAACAGTGTTGCTCTTCGCGTGTATTGTCCAAGGAGGCGATCTGCCGGAACCGAGCCATATAATGTGACGCTGTAAAAGCACGGCTTGGGACGCATGTAGGGGTCAATTTCCCGTAGCAAGTTAGAGACGGCGCGTTTTGCTTAAAATATAGTAAGGATTATTGACTCTCGTTTGAAACAAGCCGCTTCCATATATAAAAAAAAATAGTCATGGGCACTCTCAAACTTTGGGTTTGTTGGGAGGGCATAATTTAAATTTCAAGTTTTAGTGTATTAAACACTGAATGGACAGAGTGAGTGGTCTTTCCGCTTCATTTCTATCGCGTGGTCATTTGAAGCTGTTAACACGTCTCAATAATAATTCGATACTGTCTCGCACCGCAAGTTTCCAATGAGGTCCAAGATTTCGTCGCGTTTGCCTTGGAAGATTAAAGACGCGCCCCACGTCTATTCTGCTTTTTTTTTCTATTTGCAATAATCTGTGAAAAGCTTGGTGATGTAGAATTAACGGCACATTCGCTCTAATACGCAGTGCCCTCTTACTTTTGTTACGCAGGTACAATCAGAAGGAAATAAGTTTCATTGATGTAATCAGCTTCCGTTCCATTTACATTAACCACCGACCGAAGAAGATATACGTCCACTGCAGTCCATGCGGTTTTACTGGTGCCTACACCCGCTTGCTGGAGGGCATCAACTTCACCTTCATCGCCACCACTTTTCCCAAGGAGATATTCAACATTTCCATACAGGTAATTAAATTTCCTTCAACCGGTCCTCTTAACGAACCTGTCCACCCGACCGCGGCCTCCGTGATCCCAGTGTTGTGCGCGGATCACAGATGGAATGCCCCGAAGCTTGAGTTTACAACGAAAATTGCTGTAGGAAAATGTGGCGCTCCGATCGTTAAGCTAGTACACACTGAGTGCATGAATTTGTCTAACCGCCGTGCTTTTTTGGTTTCTCAAGTGCATACAGAGTTGATTATTACGCTTATATGACCTTAATTTCTTTGAAAAAGTCGCATGTCACGCCATCTCTCAGCGATGGCCTCGCACCCAGCCAAAAATGAATTAGAGAATAATAATTGCTTGACTTTTGCGTCCCAAAACCACGATATTGTTATGAGGCTCGCCGTATTCAAGACTCCGGAAATTTCAACCACCCTTGCGTTTAGTTAACGAGCACCTAAAATTAGGTACATAGGCCTCTAGCGTTTCTTCTCCACCAAAATGCAGCCACCGTGGCCGGGATTCGATCCCGTGACCTCCGGGGGGAATTCGATCGCCTCCAAGCACTAGACCACTGCGGCGAGTCTTTAAATGAATGAGAAACAGGAGACAACATATATTTTATCAAGAAGACTATAGCACTCAGGCCGATCTTCCCACATGATCTGCCAATGCGCGAGATTCCGGAAGCGGCGCTGCCGCCATCCTATTGAAAGTACTCTCAGAGTAAATGGTGCGGCTGCTTGTTTCGTAACGGCGTTGAGCGCGAATTTTCGGCGTACATAACAAATGAATGCAGTGGGAAACTGTGTCGCTACCTCCCACATTAGTATCGTATATCAGTTTACCCCGCGTTTTAGCGCTGTTTTTAAGTGACACCAAGGAGAACAGAGATTTTTTTAGTAATAGTAAATTGCTCTTTCACAATACCGACAGCAACGCTATGACCGCGAGAATACGCTTGGAACGCGATAAAACGCGCAGAAAAAGAAAAAAGGTGGCAACACCACCTTGAAATTCCCGCACGAGCTCGCCAAGACGTCCTAAATATCGACGGCATCTGCTAGGGCCCACGTAATTGTTTGTCGCTAAAACTTATTTACATTGCGTTCCAAGGGACCCAAAATCATGACATCGCAAGTTTCAGAACATTTAATTTAACCTATGTCGCGAAAATACGCAAGAGGCTTTCAACATCGTGTCGTCATACTGATGTTTACGAGCTCAAGTTTCGATGCGAAATTGAAACATGAAACTTTGACCATCACTTCCTCTTCTAATAATTCGCGTATGGTGGGAAAAATTACTGACATTGTATTCTCAACGAGTAAGTTGTCTAAATTAAGTTAATGTATCACTTTGGTGTCCCTTTAAGGCAAAAACTGTGGCAGCTGTGCACTAGTAATACAAAGAGTGAGGCAGAAGCGGGGCTGATGGCGCTGCCTTCCTCCTTTCCTTCCTCCTCACCCTTACTTCTGTATCGCATCTCTTGCTGTACTATACTATAATATACCATTACTATACCATACTATACATGTCTATGCTTGCTGCCTCTTTTTTATATCTCTAATTTCGTGTGCCTGTTTCTTTCTCTGTATTTCTTCCCTCTGTTTCTTTCTATTTCCCTCTTCCTCTTTCTCTCTCTCTTTTCTCTGTACCCTTCCTCTCGCGTTCTATTTTTCTCGCTTTCGTCCCTTTATTTCTATTTTTTTCTCTTTCTTTCTATAAGTTCACTTCTCTCTCTCTCTCTTTCTGCACTCCTTTTCTTGCCCATCAGAGTTATCGCATCCCACCCTAGGAGCGAAGCAGAACATGAAGAGGACGAAGGGAGAGCGCGTCTCGGTTCATGATGATGATAGTTTTCTGGTGATGCCACATGGCATAAAGGAAAACTTAAAGGGACCCTTGCACCCAAATTTCACCCACGTAATTTTTTACGGAATGCTGATACGAGTTTTAAAAATTTTCGGATTGTTGCTCGAAATAAAAATACCGGTGTCGAGAAACCTAAAACGAGTATTGTGGTGCCTGGGAATCCATCGTATATATTTTAATTACCGCTACCTTAAAAAGACACTTTCGGTTTCCATGTCGCAGGGGCGGCTTCTCAGTGACGTTTCATAGCAGTGTGACGTCACGGGGATACAGAAACTCGCGGCAAATCCGTCATCTGCTCGTGGTGCACATAAGCAACGATGAATGAATTGTCGTCCAGTGATCCCGACAGTGATTTCTACGATTTAGACTGCAATGCAGGACGCAGAACTCACAAAGTCGGGGAAACTGTCTTGACTCGTCGGGATCATTGCAGTGGGGCTGGCTTGCAGATGCTCAGCGACAAAATTCAAATTCAAATTAAAATATTTTATACGTGTTCTCCGACTCCGGTGTGTGGACCACGTTGACACTGCATACCACGTAAACAAAAAATGTCCCCTTTGCGATGTATCAAAATTGTGTCAGTACTCCTTTAAGTTACAGCGCGTTCCTGCCCCGCCACGGTAGTCTAGTGGTTATGGCGCACGAGTGCTGACCCGAAGGTCGCGGGATCGAATCCCGGCCGCGGCGGCTGCATTTTCGATGGAGGCGAAAATGTTGGAGACCCGCGTACTTAGATTTAGGTGCACGTTAAACAACCCCCGGTGGTCTAAATTTTCGGAGTCTTCCACTACGGCGTCCCTCGTAATCACATCGTGGTTTCGGGACGTTAAGCCCCAGATATTATTATAATATTAACGCGTTCTTCGTATCGCCCTGAGACGAATGCACAAAAAATTTTGGAGATAGATGCTCGCAAACAGAAGCTATTCAACTTGTAAATTCAAAATAGAAGCAGACGACAGAACTTGCCATACCCTTCCGTATTTCGCTCGTCCATTCACGTGTCAGGCTGGGTTTCGTTGCTTCCAATCAGAATCAATGTCAGTAAGGCGATCACTGGGGCTAGATATCTCTGCTTGGTAACTATGTTATCTCTGTCTTTTATGACTGGGCTAGTTATCTCTGTCTGTGTCTGTGCCGCCTTCGTCGTTATTGTTTAAAAACGGCGCATGTTCAAGATTCCAATCGAAACGCGGCTTACATTTTGCCGTACCGGAACCCTGCAGCACACTGTGGCCTCTCTGTTCCAAAAGGGCACCGCACTTTCTGGCGGATACGGTTTGGACAATTTAGCAGACGACTCTCAGCTGACAAATGAGACGTCAGAGCTGGTCACAAACGATGACCTGCTCCGACTGGACGGAATTTGAACACGAGCTCCCACGAAGAAGCGACGCGCTATGCGTCAAGTGCGAAGGCACGCCGCTAAAAGTTCCAGGGACGCCACCGAGACCAATGCCATTCGAATATGACAGACGCAAGGGCCGTGCAGGAATGCCGAATGGAACGCGAACACACTAAAGTTGACTGAACAGAATAATGCCGGCAGGTGAAAACTACAACTCCAGCAGTTGACAGCGCAGGGAAATCCTGTGTATTGTCATTAAGAAATAAATGGTTTGGCCCTGATGCAGCAATGCAAAGTACGGTGCATTGGTGAAGGCTGCGCCTTGACCGTTCGATAGCGCTACAGTGTCGTTCAGCACCACAGAAATTGCAATTGATGCACGTATTGGTGTGTCTTCTTTCGCTGCTGTAACAAGCATTAAATACGTTCCAATGTCTAAATTCCTCATAATCAATACATACTAAGCATGCCCAATATATTCTTTATTTTGAACCAATAAAAATGAACAGCTTCAGCTGAACAATACCTCACTTCCGGCAGCAGAACTCGTTCATGTACGACGCTGCAGTCTGCGTGCAAACACACTTTGGATGGAAATTAGAATACGAAACGCTTTGCTCACGCCGATCTCACTGGTCGCACAACATTCATAAAGACCCATATCAAGCAAACCGTCGATAAGAACTACATGCGTAAATTGGGGTGCAGGGCCCCTTTAACGCCTCTGCTGTTAAAGAACAGTCAACTGTGCAAACTTGTGACGATGTTATCTCGTCGTTAGTTAAGTACTTTGGCTTCACGCTTTCGCAAGGACACAGTGAGGGCGCAGCTCGTGCTTCACGAACCACAAAAAAGGTCACGTGACATTTAAAGTGCGGAGCGCTTTAGGGTCCAGGGCTGTCGTATGCTGTCGTCGCCTCATGTAGCTTGGCGTAACGCTGGCAAAACCACGTATAGCGTAGCCATCTGAAGCATACTGAGCGCGCGCTCGCGCCAAGGGGAAGACTTCTTTCCCTTGTTCTTTAAGCGCCTTGACGATGATATCTACTGCGGAGGACATTGGGGGCCCGGGCTGTCGTATGCTGTCGTATTCTGTCGTCGCTTAGCGTGACGCAGTCAAAACCACGCATAAAAATAGAAAAAAAAGAGGGTGCAAGCAAGAAATAGAAAGAGAGAGAAAGAGAAGGAAGAAATAGGAATAAAAATAGAAATAAATGGAAATAAACGGAGCAAAAAAGACAGAAAAAAACTAGAAAGGAAAAAAAAGAAAGAGAGGAGGAAAGAAAGAGAAAAGCGAAGAGAAACAAAGAAGGCTGCCCAGGTCCGCACTTCCTTCATGCTTGGCACCGCTATTACGAAGCTGCCTTAATTTTTTTGTATTTTTCCCGTCGACGGCAGCGCAGTTTTTTAATTGCGTAAGCATTTCTATGCCGACTCTAGGGGAAAACTGTCCGTTCGTCGCTGTGTCACTTAAGACGATCGCCGCTATAAATCAAAGAAAATAACTTTTCACTCCAGTGCTTGAGTTTGAAACGGGGCCGTTACTCTCCGACGGCGAGTGTTTTAACCGTTATGTTTCGCAACTACGCTTCCAAAATACGAACGCATGTGCCCTGCATGAATGCTTTGTACCCGCCGTACAAAACAATAATAGCAAGATAACTCTCTCTATGAAGGCTTCGTTGAGTTTCATGGAAGGGGCGTGAAAGCCCCCAGCTGGACAGGATCGAAAAGCGACAGGGTGGACTGTACACACCAGGAAATCAAGCACGGAGAGATTTCTATGCCAGACACGCGTTTCATGGGTGGTGGGATGCACATGCCGTGGAACAGCGTTCCAGACGCTGTTCCATGGTACGCGCACGAGAGATAGAGCAAAGATGAAAGACGCTACGCAAAAATGGCGTTTCAAGGACAGCCGCCATCTACAACAAAGCGCGACGCTTATTAGACAACTCCTACAAGAGGTTCCGCGGTAATTTTTTTTAAAACGCGAATGTAAATAGGATCATGAACCACTTTTCCAAGTAATGATCTAATGACCTCATTATCGGAGTTCACTGCCTCTCGAATCGATTGCCGCAAAAATTTATCGAATCCGTCAAGAACGATCGGAGTTACGGGGGTTTAGTGCTCGTTGTCAGCGTTTTCTCTCTTTTTCTCGTCCCTACGAGCGCACTGGAAGCTACACAGGGAGGGATGGCACGGGCGAACGAAGTTACGTCAGCGCACGTCATGAAACGCAATCGCTCTCCCGCTGTGATTCGCATGTGCGAGTGTGGCTACCATGCAAAGGCGGTGGCAAGTGGCGGCACCCCGTGGCAAGATGCACATTTTATTCGAACGCCGCTCTCGATTTATGTCGGCTATAGGCCAATGAGGATGCTATGTCTTTTGCGATGCGGAGAAACAGATCCCTGGTGTCAACTGATAGGTGTCCCGCCCACCAGCGAGAGTGAGAACCGGCCCCTTTTTGAAAAGAGGGCGCCTGAGAAGACAGCAACTTCGCGCTCCGCTTGTTGTTGCCTTTACGCGGCGCGCACGACTGCAATATTTCGTGAGCAGTTCATAGCCGTGTCAGCTTTCCGCAGGATGTGTCTTTTCAACAAGCCCAAGGGGTGCTTCATGACCCCTTTGAAGAGTACTAACCGGCCGTGGTCCACCAATGCTTCACTGACATCATTCCGTCACGGATGTGACGTCGGTAAAATGCACAGAAACAGATGACGAAGAAAAAAAGAGAAGAAAAAGTTTTGTTGATTTAAATGACCCGGGAGTGGAACCCACGAGCTCTCTGTCCGCGACAACAGGCGCCTGGCGCTTTACCCGGTGCACTACCCAAGCTTATGCAGGAGCCATTACAAACGCGCCTTATGTCTTTCACAGCTCGCTTTCACAATGACCTTGGGTGGCGTGGGTCTGTGTCGCTGTCTTGAAGAGATGAAGTGCTGCATCACGAATTAGCACCGACAAGATGCGCATCGGAAGTCTCAGCGCAGCGGATGCTGGCTCCCCGATTTAAACCCCATTTCTTTTCAATATAGTTTGAGTGAAGGCTTTGTTGTCATGAAAAACGCTCCAGGGGCAGCGGAACGCCATCGCGCGTTCACGGCCCAAGCTACGAGCCGTGCCTATCGCGTTCCTCAAGCGCTACATGGTTGCTTTAACAAAACTTCAAATTCGGCGAGATGGTGCATAGGTGAAGGGAAACTTTGTGCGCAAAAACAAGACAATTCACTAGAGATTAAAGTAGCACCCGTCCTGTCTCTCTCGTTCTGGTGAATTGTCTTGTTTTTGCGCACAAAGTTTCCCTTCTGTATGTTTGTGTATGCATGAGCATAAGTGTAGGTTACCCAACTGCTGGAGGGCGCACACCTTGTCGTTTCTCTTCTCAAATGACGATGCTTTCCGTGAGCGTATATCGAGTACTAGTGATTACGTGCATGTTGATGCCATCTTTGCGCGGATACACCATACGTTGTGTCCCAGTTTATGTTAATTATTTCAGCTACCAAAAATTTGTAATCATAATCATTGACGCTAGGGCTCAGGATGGAGATTTGCCACTAGGATCAACTTAAGTGCGTCCATATAAAGCTGAAAAAATCCGTAAACAGGGGGTGGGTGCTCGAGCCGACGTTTCGACAAGTGGACTTGTCTTCTTCAAGGCTGGAACTCAAATCAATTCTAGCCTTGAAGAAGACAAGTCCACTCGTCGAAACGTCGGCTCAAGCACCCACCCCCTGTTTACGGATTTTTTCATCACAGCCTCCATCTTCCACTTTCTGCCGTTTTTTTTATATAAAGCTGTGGTATAGCCACGAAAGACCAACAGACATTTTCAAGCTCTCATAAGGGGCAATGAACATGGAACTTCATTTATAAAGGCACGTTTGATTTTCGTTTCATACCGATTTCATTCAAGGAGGGATCAACCGTGTCTTTTGAACGTCGGCAGAACCAGCAGGCATGCATGGCTTTCACTTTAATAAATCGCTCAGATCTTTACCGTAAGACAGTTTAATTGCCACGCAGGAACGTTACCACTCCACCGACGTTGTCCGCTTAAGGGCGTTGATGCGTTACGGAGGCATCTACGCCGACCGCGACGTCTTCGTGGTGCAGTCTCTGAGACGCTACCTGCGATACGAGGCTACCATCAGCTGTCACCCAGATGGTGTCTTCGGGAACATGCTGATGATCTTTCACAAGAACTCGCGGTTCCTCCGGCTTTACTACGACACCTACCACCAGTAAGTCAAGGCATTGCGGGACTTCGCACCACACTAATGTGAATGCTTGCGAGCCTCCCCTGGTTTTCCCAATCGTAGCGGACGCACTCTCCCCAAATAGGCCCCTGACTGACAGGGTACTTCAACCCCTCACCTAGATCTGTCCTTGAACACAGCAACCCGACACACGAACCATTAGGTCACCACTGCACACATGCTGCTTGCGAGCCAACGCCAGGTATATTTACGGCGCTGTTGATAGGGTTGGTGCGGCCTTCTGAGAGTAGTGAAGCGAAGTACTGCATCATGAAATCGCCCACGTCTATAGTTATGCGTGATCACATCAGCGTGTGCACTGTCTCGCCGGCAGAAGTGGAACGTAGAAGACGAAAGCCGGCCTTCACAGGTGCAGACGAGGCGTTCACTGCACCGCAGTAGCAATCCAGTGGTTAGAGCATCGTCCTCCCACGCGAGTGGTACTAGGTTTGATTCCCAGAGCCTCTGGGCACGCACCTTCTTTTTTCTAGCGGGTAGAGAGGTACACAAGACCGGCGCTCCTGACTGTGTGGTTACTAAGTTGTTTCTCCTCCTCCTCCTTTTCTTCTTCTTCTTCTTCCTGCCAGCGACGTTTGCGCTTTGCTCACTTGAGTGTTGCCAAAATCGGCATGGCGAAGCACTCGCATCAAACGAGCCACGCTGTGATATTTCTTCGCGTCTTTTTTTTCTTCACCTTGCGTCACGCAGGCTGAACGACTCAATTTGGTACTACAACGCGGGCGTAGTACCCACCGAGGCTCTGGTTCACCCACACCCGCACCTCGTGAATCACGTGCGCTACGGCCTGGAAACCGAAGTGGACATGCTGCACACCCTTTACGAGCCACACGCCTACCCGCACTGGCGTAGCGCTTACGCCGTGCACACTTTGTACTTCCACCGATGGGAGTCGAAGCACGACCCTTTGCACAACGCGGAACTGAACGAGACAACTATCAGGGACCTGGACACCGCCATGGGGGAGATGGCGCGATCCGTGATCTTCGGTACCTCCGACTTCGTACCTCCGGACGCCCCAGTGTTGAGCGTCGCCGCACTCGCTGCCAGAAAGGACCGGGGCGAGAACCTCACCAGAATTCGCTCGGGAAACGAGCGGTCCTTTTTTCAGCCCGTCTTAAGACAGGCGAAATAAAGCTGACCAGGGCGGAGCTCCGAAGTTGAGGCACTTTGTTGAATTTTTAACGTGACAGCGTTAAAGAGGTCGTCTCGCCGGAACTCCAGCGTTGGCGTCGGTGTCAGCGGCAGCGAAAAATTGAAATGTTCAGATTATTTGAGACTGTTCAAATCAAATGAAATGTTCAGATCAAATTAGAATTGAACGTAGGCCTCCTGCGTGGCCAGCAGGTGTTGGCCACCTGCTGGCCAGCAAGGGGAGTGGCAAGGGGAATTGAGGGTGACGAGGAGTAAAAAGAGGGTGTGTGAGGGTAAAGTATACCACAGTCTTGTATACTAAGATACAGCAAGTCGTGGGAACACGCCGTAGCGGTGAGTAGTGGGATCTGCCCAAATTCTGCGCACATAGCCGTTCGTGATGATGATAGTTGGCACGGTCACAGGCTTTAAGCGGACTTGGGTCACCTTCGCTGTTCAAAACATGTGCACTTATTTTTAGGGTATTCCTTACTCAAACCTATATTATTTATTGTACAATAATAAAAGCTACACATAATACCACTTGTGATGACGATGAGCTGCCCTGGGAGTCGGACCCGGCAGGCGAGAGGAGGGACGAAAAAGAAGAGAAGATGTAGAGCCAAGCCAGCGATCATTGATTCTTTTCCCGTCATTGCACGATCCTCTTGTGTTTGGCTACAAATTTGGCGGGAAAATTAAATTAACTGGCTACTTTGGGTACTTTACTTTTTTTTTGAGATATGGCGCCTACCTTTCCGAATCCACCCAACGGCAACCCTGGGGCAGCGAGAGCGCGTGCCGGGCGCACGTGTTCGGCGAGAGAAGCAGAACATGTAGAAGAGGACGAATAGAGTGGCGGCGGAATGATGATGATTGCTTCTTATCTGCATCACGAAACGGACAAGCGGAGGGCATAACAGCTCTTTTGTAAAAAGCTTTCTTTTTTTATATATACATTTAATCGTGCACCAAAACTTCCTCCGTAATTTCATAATGTCTCTACGCCATAAATTACTCTATTGTTCACTTTTTACAAGAATTTTAGAACCACTCAAACCTTGGCCGATCCCCGACAGTGGGTTTGAGCCATGGTTAGTATGTGAACAAGAACGGGAATAGCGCTCTCGTTTGCGTTTTTTTTTCGGTATTTAAATAATCAGAAGATTACCTAGCTCACCCAAACATAAGCAATATAATTGTGACTGATGCATCAGTGTCAAAGGAAAAGGCTGGGGTTGGCATCGTGTCTCCTTCTCTTGACTGGTTTTTTCGGCTCGACTTCCAGGTTATACTCCCATATTCATTGCAGAATTATTGGTAATTGTTGTAGCACTACGCAAAATTCCCTCAAGTTAGTCAACAGCAGTTATAATTACAGATTCTCTCACAGTATGTACTGCACTTTCTGCGGCAACATATTTAACACTGATTAGTATGTTTCGTCACATAATACCGGCAAACTCACAAAATGTTCAGTTGCTATCGGTACCAGGCCACCGCGGATTATATTTGAACGAAATGGCTGACTCATTAGCCGCAATATCCAAGAGTGGACCCCTCATCCCAATTTTACCAGATACGGCTTACGCGACAGCATTAAGATTCAGAAATGCTTGTTTACAAAGCGAAATAGGAAAAATCTCATTGGATAAATTTAAAGACTTCGCACATCTAATAGATATTGCTAGAATAAACAGTAGTGTTTATCTCGCCAGTTAGAAGTTTCTTACACCAGATTTCGATGTAGATCCCGCAATTGAACTATTACTTACATAAAGCTGGACTCGAGGCGTCCTCGTTATGCCTGTTCTGCAACGAAATCGAAACAATAGAGCATTCTTTTTTATTTTGTCGCCGCTATTCTAATCGGAGAAAAAGATGCCTTGTAGCTCCATTTCAGAACTTAGGATTAGCAATAAATCTTCAAGTAATTTTTTTTCATTTGGCGGCACTTCATTAGGTTACAGCCACAGGAATGTCTGCTCTGCCGTGTTTGGTTACATAATTGAAACAAAACGATTACCGTGTTAGTCTATTTTTTCTCTGTTGATAATCTTGATTTGAAATCTGTCATTATTTTTCTTAGAAAGCCCAAACGACAGTCTGACCACTTGCTCGTTAAGCATTTTCATTTATTCGATGTTCCCTTTTTAATCTAAATTTCCAAATTTATTTAGTTTCATAGGTCTTTATCTTAAGCATCCTGCCTCCTGGTTCTTGGCCCATCCCCCTTTGTGGGTGAGCGCCATCAGGAAGAGGACACTATCATCATCGTCATCTTTGGCGAGACACGGCAGGCGTTCAGTCGAGAAATTGTCCAGTCATGGAAAGTCCGGAGACGCGACATTTCGGCGGGTCGGCGGGAGGGGTCTTCGACGGCGTGCCCCCGTCTCGGCCGATGATCGTTCCAATTCTCGAGACGAAGGGAGGCGCCCGAACACCGGCTCGTCCAGCTACAACCAGTTCCCGTCGGTACCCGGTTCCCGTCGTGGCTCCCGTCAGGCGAGGGTGCATTGATGGAAACCTCGGACAGAAACCCAAGGCACGCGGACGTTTGCCATGGTGGGTTGATGACTTTCATTTCAGTCGCGTTTGCGCCTAATACGACTGTGATCATGGTTCTTCTCAGAAAGTTCTTGCCGGCAAACATATTGAGTTGTGAGCGGAAGGGGCGGGGGGGTGCAGTTAGGGGGGTTGGGCCTTCGAGCTGTTAAGGTTAAAATACTTACAGGGTCCATAATGCATTCACATAAGATGACTCGAAGGCGAAAGCCGTCTTCGTCTTCTTCTCGGTCGATGCATTGAACCTGCCCCGCCACCTCTCGAAAGCTTTTCGCACCTCACCTGCTTTTGCAATGTCTCCGTGATCGCCCACCTTTGACCAAGTGACGATGGTATGTGATAACGCCATCACGTGATGTCGCGTCATGACACGTCAGAGTGACGTCACGAAGACGTTATGTGGTGGCGTCATCACGCGATGATGTTTTTTTCATCACTCAGGTCGACACCGCAAGTGTCAATTTTAGCGACTGATGAGGCACTTAAGGCTTTTGTCTTAATAATTAGCACATCTTGAGGGGCTAGTTGGTGCATTCTAGTAAACGATTGTAAACTGTGTGAACGTAGAAAAAGGACAACACGAAAGAAGGCACACAGCTGTCTACGCGTTTGCTGTACCCTCTTTCATGTTGTCCCTTTTCTAATTACGCGCAGTTTACAGGCGTTTACTGCAATACAAGTTTAATAATTTGAATTTTTCAAACTGCCACTTTTCGACACACATCCATATTTTTACTTCTGGTCGCGTGTTTATGGCATCCATGCCGCACATAGAAAACGGAAGCAAGGACGCTTGTGGTCTAGCGCTGGCAATAGGGTTGGCGATCTTTGAAGCTACAAAGCCACCTGTTCAGTCTCCTTTTGACATAACCAGGTGGCGGGAGGCGCGGCTTGCTTGCATTGCGCGCACACACTTGCTATTAATTGGTTAATCAGACACGCAATTCAAAGGGGTCAATCGGAGCGGTGGGCGGTGAACCAGAGCGGTGGGCGGCATTTCCACCGCTGCCCACCGTGGAGAGCATCCTGAACTGTGCTTTTGACATTTCAGTGACCACATGGTTAGATTTTTTTAGTAAATCATCCTCGGGTCTGCAATCTGTTATAGCCTGCTCGTCAGCACACATCGCACACCGTTCGCACCCATAAGACATTGGTCCTGAGTTTGGAATCCCTGGACACAATCAATGTTACGGCGATTATAGGAAGCTTTCTTTCTGAGAAAGCGTCCAAGTTTATTTCCTAGCATCGTGTTAAGAACGGGTGGATTGACGACTGAGCCTTGTACGATTGCACTAACTGTCGATATCATCTACACGCACAAAATTTCATTAGGTCAGCTGAGTGGTTATTTAGAAGGGTCTTCGCGTTTTAGAAGTACGTTGAAAGTTTACAGTCCAGTTGTTTGTTTTGGCACAGGGATTGCGTGGACCCTCGCCCCTTAATCTTGCTTCTTGCCGGGGCGTACGTGGGCGTGTTGTATGCCGGCAGTCCTGCGTGCTGCCAGCCGAAGCCCTGTCCTGTGCTGGAGGAGCATCGTCCAAAGAGCTTCTACGACACCGATGGGTACACGGGGTACAGTTATGACATAGTACCGGACATTGTACACCTGGTTAGGTAAGTCTTTTCGAGAATTTGGGAAGTGAAACGCTCGTTCTTGTTACTAAGGTACCCCAATTGTCTTTATGCTGCTTACAGGTGTACTGCAATGAAATTTTTGTTGAATGTGTAGAAATAGCTAACTGAATGCGATAACTAAACATCGCTAAGGGATGTTGTCACTTTGAAACTCGTTTTCTTTTTCATTCACACCATGGCGTGTCACGATGGGAACGTAAACCCTCGTACTAGTACACCACCTGTTAGGTACGAAAAGAATCAGGTGCGTGCGCTCAAATTTGCGATGTAACCACCTTCATATATGTTGCGGTAAAAACTGCTTTGCTCTCCTCAACCATAGCAACGAAGTTACATCACGTTGTCACTGATCAGTTGCTGTTGTTAAAATGCATTTTTTTTAGTTCTTCTGTCTACTGACGGGACTTCAAGAAGACTTCGCGGGAGTATTGCGTTGTTTCTGACCCCACAATGTCATGCATAATATAACGTGAAAATATTGGCAAATGGACGCGACAGACACGTTTAAACCAGTTGCACGCATTTAGTAGACGTGCACATGACTTAACGTGCAGGTGGAGTATTTTGCTACTCGGTTCGGAACTGATCCGGAGAAGGATGGAAGGCGTGTGCGTAATATAAGGAGGCTGAAGAGGCTACGGCAGCGTTGAAAGACGCTGTAGAAGTGGCGGTGGATCCTATAGCTTTGAGAGCGTCAGAGCTCGACTCAATGGCTGAAGATTGTTTCTTGCCAGCTAAAGTTCTTCGGTCATACTATTCGCGAAAGCATCGCTATAATCCCGAATCTATCTGTTTACGAGTGTAAGCACGCTGGTGTGCCATTTGTTGAGCCATTCCAGCTCGATGAACGTAAAGCATAAATTGGAGTTAACGCCACGTTGCGTCACTTTTACTTACCTTACACGATAGAGAGCGATATAAACAACCCCAATTAGATAAGGCTCCTGGGGTATTGTGAGTGGAGACCCTCGTCCAGGGCCGCACTGGCGATGCCGCTCCACTGGGGCCTGATAAAAGGTGGGCAATAGGTTTCCCAAGTCCAGTTTGGGGAGTCGCGCCTCCCACGAAAAGTTTACGAGTAGATCCTTGAATAGCGACGAGACGACGTCTGCCGGTGCCGTGTGCACTGATAGGTTTTGTTCGAGTTTCGGGGTGGAGTCGCACTAGCGAAATTTCTCGTTGTGCTTTTAGGTAACTATCTCGTCAAGTCTATGTAAGTGTGGAAGGAGTTTGGGTGTGTTCGGCGACAGTCCCTTGCCTGTAGCCTGTTGAGTCACAGAACCCAGAAAGAGAAATGTTGAAACAGAATGGGCCACGCCATAATATAATCACGAGTGGCGATGAGTAATTTGAGGATGAAAGATCAGTGACTTATGTCGCCGTTTTTAGGGACGAAATGATGAAAACATAAATCCGTGTGCAGAAAATTACTCTGGAGCCAACGGTTTGACGGGTGGACAAGGTAAAAGTCTGTTTAAGCGGTGTTCACTTTTCAGTGTTACTAAAGAACTAGCTCTCTGGTGTACGGCACTACGATGCGAAGCCCTTCCTCAATAGTGAGAAACGTAAAAACGTTGTTTGAATGCTCGCGACGCCGGACTTCTACGTACTATCAAGAACGGCGGAGTGGAGGAATCGGCGCAGACTATATACTTGCTGCCAGCTGACTCAAAGCCTTGGAAACTGTGAACCGGTCGCGTAGTGCGTGGTACATTTACGGAGCAGCGCCGTTTGGCCACCTCTCCTATCTACCTCGGTGGCCGCGCCTGCAAAAGTTCAGACGAAAAAATTCGGAGCCTTTCCACTACTGTGTAGATGGAAGCTAGCGGTGCTGTGACGATGGTGGGTGTATTATAGTAAATATCCCCACAGTTAACTTACGTATTGTCGTTATTTACTATATTGAGCGAGTAAAAGAGGCATAGACCCAAAGATCCCGGTGTTGCTGTTGCGCATTAATCATATTACCTCATCAACTGCGGCCAACGGCGGTATAAAATGAAATCCTGTCGTAAGAAACGCCGTTGCTTCGAAAGTACAAATATGGAATGACGTTCGCTTCCTGTGCAAGTGGTCTTGTCGTCGAGAAAAAAAATTGTTCGCGTCATTCTTCCATGTCATGGAAATCATAAACGTTTTTATTTACTTTGACCTCATGCATTTTTTCGGCACAAAAATGCAACATTAGTCGAGTTGATCGTTTCGGCCAAAATTGTTGTTCTACGGGTGTTTTGTCCTCGGATGCGTTCCATCAGAATTTAGCTATATAAAGCTTCGGTGTAACAGCACGGCTCGAGAGGAATGTACGGATTCAATTCCCGTCGCTTCTTCCTGACAACGTATTTCGCAAAAATTATGGTGCGGAATTATTTGCTCTCGTTCGAAACAAACCGTTTACATATTGAGAGAACGGACTCCGGGAACGTAAATAGGACACACGTTGGGAGAGCGTGATTTAAGCTTCAAATTACACTACAAAGACTCACCGCGCCGCTTATGCATTCTCCTATGACGACTCCCCCGGCCCCGCAAGCTTTCTGCACCTAGCGTGATTTTGCGCTGCCTCCGGGATCCGAATAATTGCAACCTTTCTGCACCTCACGTCCCTCCGGAATCGGCCCACCTATATAGTGTGATTGTTGGAGGAAGAATAAGGCACTTATTTCTGTCTCCCAGTTGGGGACACGGCTCAGTGCCTGTGGGATGGGGAAGTGGGGGTAAAGATGAAGGAAGAAGGTAGAAAGTTCAGCAGCAGGTCGTCATAGTCCCAGCAGAGCAGACGTTGGGGGCAGGAGGTCTGTTGATGTACAGGGCTCACAAGGTTTTCATCCGGGCTCACAGGGCTTCATCCGCAAACTTCAGGAAAGCTCGCAGGGCGGGGGACTGGTATCCGGACGGGAACAGGAGATCGTCAACGGTGGAGTGGGGTAGGCCCTGCATGCGGTAGGACCTCTTCATGGTGTCACGCGGGCCATCCAGGGCTGGGCAGAAACACAGAATGTGTTCCAGCGTCTCAGGGGACCCGCATCTGCTGCAGTCCGGTGAAGAACAGCGGCCCTTGCTGTACTTGCGTGCAGCAGGCCATGCGCTTCCGGTTCGGAGCCGCAGCAGCAGCCTCAGCTCTCACCACTGGAATCCGGTATCCTGTTGTGGCCTGGGGGGGGGTGTCCACTTGCCACTCGTTGGTCCGGGTGGGCCGCCTTGAGCAGGTGCAGCAGCCGTTGACGAGAGAAGTCAGAGGCCGCTACAGCAGTTGTGACTGGAGTGTCTGTCCGGTGCCCGTCCTTGGCACCGACGTCTGCTTCCTCGTTGCCGGCTATTCCAACGATGATGTATTGCGATGACGCCACAATGTGGCGTCACCTGAAATGACGTCACAGTGACGTCACAGTGATGCCACAAATTGTTTACTTGTTACGTCGTGATGACGTCCCGGGACGACGTCATCATAACATTTTTTGCATCACTATAGTTCGTGCCACCGACACTGACGGTCACATTTCGCATTTAATGAAGCATCTAAGACTTTTATTAAAAACAGTGGACAGAACTAGCGCGCCGTCCATTGGTCTGTCCACCTTTTTTATGTTGCACTGTCATTTAATGCTCTTATCACGTGTCAATAACCATTTAGCGCTCTCTCGCACCACAAATTTCCGATATCGTTCAACATTTTGTCTCGTTAGCCTTTGAAGATTAAAGGGGCGCCCTACTTCTATTCTGATTTATTTTGTTTTTTCATTAATCGGTTAAATTGTCGATGACGTCATCTAACGGCCTCTACTTTTTCTACGCAGGTACAACCAGACCGATGTAAATTTCGTTGATGTACTAAGCTTCCGTTCCATGTACATCAACCACCGACCCAAGAAGATATACGTTCACTGCAGTCCATGCGGCTTTACGGGGAACTACACCCGCCTGCTGGCAGGCATCAACTTTACCTTCATCTCCACCGTTTTTCCCCAGAAGATATTCAACATTGCCATACAGGTAATTCAATTTCCTTCAACTGGTCCTCTTAGCGACCCTGATCCGCCGAACGCAGCCTCCGTGATCGTACTGTTGTGCGCGGATCACGGATGCAATGCCCCGAAGCTTAATTTTGCAACGAAAATTGCTGTAGGAAAATGTGGCGTTGCGATCGTTAAGCTAGTACACACTGAGTGCATGAATTTACCTTACCATCGTACTTTTTTGCTTCTCACGATCATGCAGTATCATTACGCTTATATTAATAACAAGAATTTCTTGAATTTGCTTCTCAAGCCATCGCTCAGTGGTGACCGCGCACCCCGCCTTACATGAATGAGACAATAATAATTGTACGGGTATTGCGTCCCAAAACTACGATATGATTATGACGGACGCCGAGGTCGCGAGCTCCCGAAATCGCGGCGGCATTTCACCTCCATCGAGATGGGGCCGCCCTGGCCGGTGTACAATCCCGTGACCTTTGGGTCAGCATCGAGCACCACCGACCACAGCACCACCTGAATGAGAAACAGGAAACAAATTAAATCTGATGAACGTGACTTTAGTACCCAAGATAGTCCGACCTCCCCACACGATCTGCGCACGCGCGAGTTTCCGGAAGGGGCGGCGCCACCGTGTTATTCGAAATGTTCCGATCGTAACTGGTGCTGCTGCTTGCTGCGTTCCGGCGTTTGGCGCGAATTCTCGGCGTACACGACGATTGAACGCGGTGGCAAACTGTGTCACGACCTCCAATATAAGTAGCATGCCACTGTCCTGTTTTGATTATAAGTGGGGCGCATGTTCCTAGGTAGTGGAGCTACAATGACATTGTTCGCCATGTGTTGCTATAGTCCAACGTAGCTTTCTGTTGCTCTGATATTGATTTTATTAAGAATATCACTGCCTGTGCACGTTAAGGAGCGCCTCACTAACTGCGACATTCGCTGTGCCTCCGATGTCTCTCCTAAAGTTTTGTGTACTCCTAATTCCAACAGAGATTTTCACCTCAGTAGGAGAATCCGTCCAAAGCCTCACTCTAAACTGAAGAAAGCTGATGCAGTATCACTTAGGCATTTGCAGACGGGCTCGCACAACTTTGCGGCTCACGTCTGGAAATGGTATCAGTCTTAAGATATTGAAATACTGTCCAGCGCGTGTGAGATACATATACATTGTATAATATACTCTGAGGCTGTGACTCACGGGGGAGCGGTCTGTCGCGAGAACGCCTTCAAAGATTAACCCTTTGCCTACCGTGATGATGATGAAAACATTCCTTTATTAAAATTCAAAGAAAACGGAAAGGGTCACTATTCCGGGACTCCTAGGGCAACCTCTGCGATAGCCCGGGCCCGCTGGACGAGCGCCCGACAGACCTCGGGGGCGCCTTCGCGAAGGATGCCTTCCCACTGCTCTGGGGTACGGGTGGACCGAAGGATTGGTGGGAGGGAAGTAGGCAGCGGTGCACTCTACGGTGACGTGAAATGTTGTGGGGATGGCGCCACATCCTGGACAGGCGTTGGTATAGCGATTCGGATATAATTTGTGCAGGAAGTGCAGATTTGGAAACGTTCGGGTCTGCAGTCGGCGAAGTGCGACAGCCTCCTCCCGTGTGAAGGGCGCCGGTGGTGGTTGGTATCGGTGTCGTTGGCGTATATAATGCTGTGTGACCTCGTGATAAGTGAGAAGGGGGGAACCTAGCTCTGTGTTGGCCGCCTCACTGCGCGGAGCTGCTCGGAGGGTGAGTTCTCGAGCGGCCGCATGAGCGCGTTCATTACCCGACAGTGAGGCATGACCAGGAGTCCAGAGCAGGCAAGAAGAAAATTGTACCAAATTCACCGGACATTATTTTTTTCGCTCAGTTTGTAGTGGTTTTCTTTTTCTGAATCAAACGGTATCATTACTTCAACTCAATGAGATTCAATGGCTCGAAGATGGTTTTACCGCACTGCAGTACAATGAAAAATGGGCAATAAAATGAAAGCCGAGAGATAAATGGCATAACATGGACAAGTGTGGTCATTTAGCGCCAAGAAGCACAACTATGACGAGTATAGTCGCCATTGATTTCATGTGGGACCATGTTTTGTTGATAACGAGTGTAGTTGTCATTTTGGTGCAGAGTATCGTGCTGAGTGTAGAATATCATGATGAAACGGTTAATCGGCGCACCAACTACGGAGTAACAAGCCCTGGTCCAGTACGTCCATGACAGGGCCGGGAGGCTTGACCTCACGATTCCGTCGTGGCAGTAGCCTGGAGGACGTGTAGCGCGTCTTCTACAGGACAATAAAGCGTTTTAACAACAACAACCAAAATATGTGTGTCATATAACTTGCGCCAAACTTGTCTGGGCAATGGAGAAAAAGCTACGGGGGCGGAGGTCTTGCACATGTGCTCCTACGCGAAGCAGTCCGGTATGGCGCGCGTTTCGCATCATTATGGAAAGTCATGGCTTCGCGCAATGAGCGTTTCGTATCGTCGCAGACGCCGCTTAACGTTCCAGGTACACGTAAAAGGCGTGACTTTCTCACGCGTGCAAAAACGCAAAGTGACAACGTGTAAAGCAAAACAAATGCAAATATTTCGCTGGTGTGAGCTGCGTCCTGTCTGAAAGATCTGCATATAGAAAATAAAGGAGTCTCTTTTACATCTCCTGCAGAAAGTACAGTCACAATTGTGGGACTACTTTCATTCGCGCTACGACACGCGCAATTTGGCTCTGTAGCCTTCGCTTCATTGCCAAGAAAAGTTGACCGCGTGTGTACACGAAAGCGTTCCACCCACTAGCAAAACAATTGCAGTGAGATAACACTATCTACGAAGGCTTCGTTGAATTTCGTGGAAGTGGAATGAAGTCCCTCAACTGGACGAGATGTAAAGCTGACAGGGAGGACTGTACAGATCAGGAAAATCAATACTTTGCGAAAATTCGGTGGCAAACACGCTTTTCAGTGGTCGCAGAAGGCGCGTGTCACGTGACAGCGTTTCAGACGCTGTTCACTGGCACGCGCGCGAGTGCTGGAGGAACGCCTAGCGAGAAGCTGAAAGACGCCATACCGATGCCGCCCAAGGAAGGCGTTCTAAGGACGCCCGCCACCTACAATAAAACACAGCGTTTACTCATCACCTATGGCATCTTCATCAAATCGCACCGGTGCGCACCAGAGCGCCGTTTCATCCAGTCATCGTAGCCCCTGGATGCCTCGTTGCGCACCAGTGCGATTTGTCGAAGATGGCATTAGATAACTCCCAGAGAAAATTCTGGGGTAATATTTGTTTTTAAGGTTGACCAAACGATGAGGCGCGTAAGGCCTTCGCTTTAATAAATCGCTAAAATCTTTACCGAAAGTGTTAGTTGCCACGCAGGAACGTTACCATTCCACCGACGTTGCCCGGTTGAGGGTGCTGCTGCGCTACGGAGGCATCTACTTGGACCGTGACGTGTTCGTGGTGCAGTCTCTGAGACGCTACCTGCGATACGAGGCGACCATCAGCTGTCCGACAGGGGCTAGCTTGGGAAACATGGTGATGATCTTTCACAAGAACTCGCGATTCCTCCGGCTCTACCTGAACACCTACCGCCAGTAAGTCGGGGCTTTTCACGGCGTGCCACCATATTAAGGGGTCCCCGAACCACCCAGAGGTAGCAATTTAGCTGTGGTGTTGCAGTTGTGCACGAGTGAACAAAGACGCAGTCGCGATGCGTTTCATTATCCAAAAGCGGCCCCCATTCGCTTCCCTCTCTCCTTCGCTTTACTCTGTTCGTCGACTCGTCTCTCCTACTATCAGAGTCCTCTTGCTTGTGTGCGAGGAACAAGATCGGCGTGTGCGGACATGCGATCAGACAAACAGGTCCTTTCGCGGCTGACATGACTAGACGCGAATGTTGACGTCACGACCAATGCTGGGGATTGCCAAAAGGCCAGGAGAAGAGAAGGGTTGTTTCTTGAAATTTGTCGCGCGTCGCGGCTCGTAGCGCTGCCGGCTTTGGCACTCTTATCTTGACGACATTCTGAAATCGATACGCACGTTTACTTGAAGTGGTAAAAATTACCGTCGGTGGTATAGGACCCCTTTGAGGCGAATCTTTCTTTGCAAACGTCCCCTGGCTTTCCGAATCGTGGTGGCCGCCGGGGATGCCTTCTCGAATAGGCCCTGAATGATAGCGCAATCGAACCTCTGATATAGACCTGTTCTTAAACACAGCAGCCCGACATTCGAACCATCAGGTCACCGTCGTACGCATGCTTCTTGCGCGCCAACGCCACCTATATTTTCTGCGATTTTCGTAGGGTTGGCGCCGCCATCTGAGAGCAGTGAAGCGAAGCACTGCGTCAGATACTCTTAGTGCTGTGTGACCGTATCAACGTAGACTGTTTCGCCTGCGGGCGTGGAACGTAGAAGATGAAAGCCCGCCTTCGCAGGCGCAGATGAGACGTTCACCGCAACGCTGTGGTGGTCGAGTGGTTAGAGCGGCCGCCTTCACTGCGTAGGCTACTGGGTTCGATTCTCAGTGCTTCTGGGCACCCACCGGCTTTTTCTATTGTGGAGAGCGGTACAGTGGACTTGCCCTCGGTGTCGCGGTTACTGATTTATTGTCAAGGTGGCCTCGCCTTGCTGCTTTCTTCATACTCCTTCCTCTTGCCCCAGACAATGCTGCGCCGTGCTGCCTTATGTATTGCAGAAACTGGCATGACGAAGCACTCGCATCAAGAGAGCCACGGTGTTTACCTTTGCATTTGTTTCTTCACGTTTTGTCACGTAGGCTGAACGACTCAGTGTGGTACTACAACGCGGGCGTAGTTCCCACCGTCGCCCTTATTGAGCCACATGCGCACCTCGTCAATCGCGTGAAATACGGCCTGGAGACCGGCATGGACATGCTGGGCGTCCTCTACGAGCCGCATGCCTACCCGTACTGGCGCAACGCTTTCGCCGTGCACTTGCTGGCCTTCCACCGAGCGGAGTCGCCGCACGACCCCCTGCGAAACGCGGACCTGAACGAGACCAATATCAGGGACCTGGACAACGCCATGGGGCAGATGGCGCGATCCGTCATCTTCGGCACGTCCGACTTCGTACCACCGGACGCTCCGGTGCGGAGCGTCGCCGAACTCGTTGCCAGAAAGGACCGGGGCGAGAACCTCGCCATGGTGCGCCCGGGAAACGAGCGGCCGTTCTTTGAGCCCGTCTTAAGTCGGGCGAAATAAAGCTGACGAGGCATGAGCTGCGCTCTTGGCGCACTTTTTTGCGTTTCTTAAATGTTCTTCACTGTTTTGAGGTACCTCCCAGGCATTTGGACCGACCGACCGAACAGGTATTTAACAGCCAGTGGCTTACACACAGACACACACACACGCACATACGCACGCACGCTCTGCAAGTCGCCCCCGATTCATTCATTCATTCATTCATTCATGTGTGAAGAGCATGCCTTGTATTAGCGAAAGAGTGAGAGTAAACACAGACGCACCTATGTCAGAACACTAGTAGAAAAGTAACCACTATACGTACCAAAATAAATATCCACCACACCTAATCCAATCTGAGCATCAGAAAATAGTGTTGCGCTACATCACAAAACAATTTGCCGATAGCATCACTTTAATGGAGGACATGTCGGTACACATTATTGCAACTCGCACTAATTGTCCTTGAATTAAGCCTTAAAAGCCCGTCTGTTTGGTACAGCCTATTAACACATTAAAATGTCCTGGAAGGCTTGAGGAGAAGCTCAATCTTTCTGCTCAACCACCACTCGCGCAGTTTTTTTATTAGATGTGGCATACATATATACACGCATATTCCGAAATTATGCGTGCCTTTTCAAATGCCGTAGGTGCATCTCGGCGATCTAGCACAACTCCTAAATATCTCTGATCTGTGCAAAATGAGTAGCGCCGTAGCGACAATGACTTGAGCGTAGAGCCATTTTTACAGTAATCGCAATGTGCATATGTCCTTCGAGGTCCATTTTTATTTCCCAATGCTCTAGGCAGTCATGTTTTCTACAGCTTAATCTGAACGTCAACGCTTATGAGCTATGTATTCGCTCCTCGAAAGAAGTTGATGCGTCACTGAATACGCACTTCTCTTGAACGCCATATAATCGGATGAAGTAAATATATTTGCATTAACTACGAGTTCACGGAGCGCAGGCGACAACGGCGAAATACTTAGTCAAAACAATGCAGGAGCTCCAGCTTTCCGTTTTTTTATGCGACCACCTGCAACGAGCGGTTTTTTGCAAATAGGAAGCGTGCTTGTAGATGCAAAATGCTGTATTTGCAGCATCTGTAATCGCTGTACATAATTCTTCAGGAAGTGCTCTGTCCAGAGAGGGCTTTTAGTGGATCATTAGGGTTTTTTAGATGCGAAGTATCTTAAGGCGGAGCTCAATCCGGTGGTGGTGGTGGTGGTGGTGGTGTGCGGCGTGACCACCCTTACTGCGCATGCGCATACCCTCTCCACAACCTCCTCTCCACTCACCCTCTCCCCTTCCACTCTCCACTTTCCCTCTCCCTTCCTCCTCTCCCATACCCCTCTCCACTTTCCCTCTCCCCTCATCCTCTCCCATACCCCTCTCCACTTTCCCTCTCCCCTTCCCCTCTCCACTTTCCCTCTCCCCTCCCCCTTTCCACTCTTCCTCTGAAACGCGGGCTAGACATGCCGAAATTCTCTCCTGCGCAACGCCGCGATGAGCTCGAGCGCATGCGCGTCCCCTCCCCTTCTCCCTCCTCTCCTACGCTGCCCCCCTCGCCCTGTGAGAATTAACGGCCAGGCTAGATGGAAGATACGACGCGCGTAGCGTCCCTCTTCGCGTTCCACGACGCGAGGTCGGTAGCATGCCCAACGAACGCCAACGGAACGCGATCGTGCAAGTGCTCCGGCTTCGCATCACCTCATGGTCCCCTTTAGCGGGAGATGGTGTAATTTTTTTGGAACACGCCGTTATTAGATACACAGGTCAGTCAATACAAGCTTGTCTTGGAGAATGCAGGCAGTTGCACGCGGTGAACACCATCGGAGAGCAAAGCTCTAAGCCCGCGAATGATGTGTTCGAGCATCAATATTTTATTCAATTTATTTGTTTACCTTGTCCTCAGTCTTGTCACATGACCTGTGTTTAGCCTCCTCCAACTACTACTATAACTACAGCTTATACTACTATATCTTCTACTCCTACTACTATTACTACAACTACTACTTCTGCTGCTACATCATCTACTGCTACTCCTCCTCCGCCTCCTCCTCCTCCTTCTCCTCCTCCTCCTCCTCCTCCTCCTCCTACTACTACTACTACTACTACTACTACTACTACTACTACTACTACTACTACTACTACTACTACTACTACTGCTGCTGCTGCTGCTGCTGCTGCTACTACTACTACTACTACTACTACTACTACTACTACTACTACCACCACCACCACCACTACTACTACTACTACTACTACTACTACTACTACTACTACTACTACTACTACTACTACTACTACTAGGACGACAACGACGGCTCAGGGTCGACTAAGACAGCCGCGCTACAAAAGCAATCCCGCACGACAGTTTCACATTCCTATGGAAGTTTGCGGCCGGCGCTCCCTCGCGCCAAACTCCGCCTCTAGAAGAGCGAGAGAGAGAATTAACTTTATTAAAGGTCCTGAAGGGGCCTAGGCACCCCTTACGGGGGCCGGCTCGGTGGCTCCGCCCATGTGGGGACTGGGAGTCGGAGCTCGCCAGCCACCTTTTGGGCCTTCTGGACGGCCTGATGTTGAAGGGCCCTGTCGGTGCTCCTGAGGTGGTTGATCCAGTCTTCCTCGGTGGCAGGAGACCCGAAGCTAGCGTTTAGCGCGGGACACTGCCACCGCATATGATTTAAGTCGCACCTGGGATTTTGGCATTTAGGGCATTCTGGCCTTATATCTGGGAGGTATTTGCTGCAGATGTAGGGGCTAGGGTAACTGTGTGTTTGCAGCAGTCTAAGCGTTAATTGTTGTGCTTTATTTAGTGTTGAGTGAGGTGAGGCGAATTCCTTTCAAGATAACTTATAGTGCGAGCAAATCTCGTGATAGGAGAGGAGTGGCTCCCGGTGCGTGCTGGGGTCCCCGGCCTGAGAGCAGGCCCGCGTCCCCGCGCGACGCGTAAGATCTCGCGCGAGGTTATGGGAAATTGCGGCACTACATGTTAGCGAAAAGGTCCATTTACCAACAGTTTTCGCATCACTCATAGAGTTTCATACAATACCCTAGAGAGGAAACTGGCGCTGCGATCATTCAACCACCATGGGAATGATGGGAAGTACAGGCTTCGGATTGGATAACGTTAGCTAGCGAGCTGTCTACGGATATTTTTCTACAGTTTCAGTTTCGTTCTTCGCGAGGCGTCGGTAGTGTGATGCGTTACAAAGCACTCAAGCAGCACCTTTGTTGTTCAAAGAGGCTGAAGACCGCTAGATCTCTTGATCTGCTGCGACGTTGCAGCGTTACAGGTTGTATATGGCAGTGTTAGTAAAGCGTCGTGCACTCACCGCTGCGCATAGATGTAGCATCCCATGCCAGTGCAGGAGATTGCATAAAGTTCACGTCTTTTGATAAGCGCGTCTTGCCAAAACTCGTTCTAATCGGCTGAAAAACGACGGCAAAGCTAAGTAGACGCACCGTCACGCTCCTCCGACTTGACTTCACAACAAAGCGAGAGATGCGTTGGAGGCAGGCCACTTGGACAGCCGCACCTGGCATCGCAGCAGACGATACGTTAAATGTTTCTCACTCAATACGGTACTGTTATTTCTATAAATGGATAATGCGTACTTTCGAGGGAAAAACAAGCGTGTTTGTTTTCAAGTATTGTAAAAAAATAATTCGTTATTTGATGATGCCAAATCTGGAACACAATTGCAAAGCAATGCATACCCTGGTGTTAAATTTGTCCAGGTTTCACTTCCATCTCACGGTCACGCAAACTTTTTGCAATAAGTTTTACGTACAAAAGAATGAAGCAAGTTTTAATTGGAAATAACTTCATATCGCTTTGTTTTACACTCGGAAAACAAGCGTCGCGAATCTCAAGAACCTAATCCATCCGAAGCAAATCCGAAGCCTGTACTTCCCATCATTCCCATGGCGGTTGAAGCGCCGCTGAAGGAGCCCGCGTAGACACTAGCGCCAGATTCCCCTCTAGGTATTATTGTAAGAAACTCTATGGCATCACCATTCACGGCTGCGAACATAATCATGGCCCGTCAGTTTTCTGCTTCTTTTTTACTCGGCGAGGTGAATGTCTTTTTCGTCGTCCTTATTTTTTTCCGCGCAGTATACCTAGATCATGAATCACCAACATGCACAATCATTCACTCTGATCAGCTTTTGTTCCAAACACTCTTACTTTCATGAATGTGGAGCTAATATCTCTATACCGTGCTTCGTTTGCGGTTTCTTCGTGCATGTCCAAAGAAGACTTCGAACAGCACTTTGCGTATTATCTAATTTATTAGAGCTTTATATTTCGAAAGCTACGCCAAGTATTTATATGCATGTCTAGAAACCATGGGGTTCTTTTTTTTTCTTTGTACCTCGTACTAACTTCTACAGTTCGTTTCCCAGACACTTACATCTATGTTTCCTACGGGTTGCGTTCGTCTTGTCTTTCATTTGCATGCGTTGCTGTTCATGTTCATTCATTCCCATCCCCAATCCCGAGAAGTGAACAACGATTCACTCGTTCAGGTATGTAAATCATTGCTTTTATAATCTAAAGAAGAATAGCCAACACAACAGCACAAGTTTCAGAAAACTAGTACAAAGCTAATCCACGTAAGGCATAAGTTCAAGGGAAGACGGTTGCTTTAAGAGATGAAAAATTCGTGAACACACCCCGTGTTTGACAGCTCGTGTGCGAGGAGTTTTCGTCGTACGACGCAAAGCAAAATACTAACCAAAATGAAAGTCAACACCCAATGCAAGCGCGAGGTTGCTAACCTAGCTTCACGGAGTAGTGTTGAATGCATCAAAAACCACCTAGTTCATCGCGACGCTTTATTGGAGCACATTTCACAGCCCATTACTTTATATTACGTAATTCTGCTTAGTCCTTGAATTCAACCTTCGAAGCCCGTCTGTTTTCTGCCGTCTCATCACCATCGCGGTAACGCAGTAAAATTTTCTGGCTGTCTTGAAGAGAAGCCCAAGTTTACTGCTTGATTACTTACGGAATTTTTCTATTGAAGCTGCGTACACATATTGTCAACCATTATCTGGCCTTTAAGACTGCAGGAAGGACCTCTCAGCGAAATCACAAGACTCCTATATATATTTAATAATCTGTGCGAACGCAGTAACACCGTCGAGACAGAAATCGCTATCTGAACATGCCGTTCCAAGTCGGTGCTTTTTTGCAAGCGCTGCACGTAAATATCAGTTTCATATAGTTTAATCTAAACTTCACCGTTTAAGTAAAGTTTTCGCTTCTGGAATGACCCTGAAGATAACTGTATCGATGCACGCCTTTATCGGAATGTTTTTGATTACATGGGAGAAATGTATGCGCATTCACTGCAGATTTACGGATCAGCATAGGTTGAAGCACGATTTTCAAACTCTACATTAAGCACAAAACGAAGTTCTCCGTTTTGTATGCAGTTCGTTGCAGTGAGTTGTTCTTTCCTGACAAAGAAGAGTGCAGTGAAATGGTAACTGTTCTTTCCTCTGCAGTCATCACATATATTTAGAATCATTTCCTGAATAATAAGCGGGTTTTCACCATCTCTGTGCACAGCTAGTGTGACTGAAGGTGGTGGATGGTGAAAAACTTCAGAAATATTAACGCAGTCCACGTGCACCTTGAAGTCAGCGGAAAAGACAAAACTGATATATGTATCCGTTCGTATCCATCCATTCCAAGCAACCTTGTCGCTCGATTTTAACCGAAATATTTTTTGTGCGTTTATTAGAGTTACATTCAAACTGAACGGAATCAAGCTGCTCGACACGTCGCGACAGGAACTGCACTTCACATTTCCAGTACTCCAAACATATGGCTTTACATCATGCTGATGAATCTGCTGGCGTAAAATTTCTAGAGTTCCCATTGACTTGTGCGCGAAGGTTTCCAGCTTGCGGAGGATGAATCGCTTTTCCATGCGCCAAGACCTCCGGTCTGTTGCAGTCGAAGCGGCCTCAGCCGACACGCATTCTCTTTCGAAAGACTGGTTTTTCTGCTTCAAAGAATCAATCGACATTTGCAGGCTCTGCACTATGGCCATGAGCCCCGAAGAAAGTGAATAATCAACTCTCTTCACATAATCTTTCAGCTCATTTTCAGAGGCTCTAAGCACACGTACCACGTCCTGTAATTGGGAGTCACCCTGCTTTCTTGATTGTTCGATGAGTTCTTTCATCTGGCTCTGAACTGTTGTCAGCTGATCAATGCAGGGATCCCGAATGATGGTCTTCAGTTCTTCCAGACCGGCATTCAGTTGTCGAGTGACCATTGAGGTGATGTTTGCCTCAATGGTTTTTAATCCGCGCAAGCCACTACTCTCAAGTTCACTGACACTTGGACTGCTCTCTTGCGGGTGTGCGGAATTCGAGTTTCCCAACGATTTTAAGACTTGGTTCATTTGATTCTCAATAGTGGACAACTTGTCCAGCATTGCACCCGCGTCGCAGTTTGTCAGTGAATCACTTTGCCTGTCCTGCTCTGCACTTCTTGTACGATAAGAATTCTGAGAACACCCGGCAACGTAGTGTGCTACAATGTCTGTGTGCAATATTTTCTGTTCGCAACATGAACAGTGGATGGTATGGAAGGCGCATACTCTGTCGAAGTGCAGCAGTACGGCTTCGATGGTGCCGACAAAGTCGCAGCCGTCATGCTCATTCCAGCAGTGAGCCTGTAATAACCAAGCACAATAAAGAAAATTAAAGCTTTATACAAACAGGCACACTCAACGTAAAAGCTAATCATGCACCGGATTCACCGATATGAATATAGGCGCTGTAACGGGGCACTGAAGTATGCGTACACACACCGCGGTATTCATGGATATGAAGGAACATGAACGTGACGAGCACTTACTCAAACGAAGCTTGTTACGAATGACAAATTTTGGTGGTGGCAGCGACACCGTTGTACGCGAAAACCCAGCGCCGGCGAGTGTACAGAAATGCGGCCCTCGAATGCGCGCTGATTCTCTCTCGATCATGGGCTGACAATCTTGTCAGCCATGAGCCACTTCTGATAAGAAAATCTTATCTTCTATCGAGGTCATCGAGTCGAACTGTCATTCCACGTCGCCACATTTCATTGTTGCCTAGATATGACCGAATGACCATGGTTGTTGGCTGTAGCAACTGAAGTGTTGCGATGCTAAACACGTGAATGAAGGTCTAATTCCTGGAATAGAGGCAGGGAAAAGTTAAAAGGGAGCATTGTGCAATGAGAAAGAAAGAAAGAAAGAAAGAAAGAAAGAAAGAAAGAAAGAAAGAAAGAAAGAAAGAAAGAAAGAAAGAAAGAAAGAAAGAAAGAAAGAAAGAAAGAAAGAAAGAAAGAAAGAAAGAAAGGTAAGGCAAACACACGCCAAGCATCGCATGCCCCCATTTTGCCGGTATGGGAAGGGCTCCTTAATATATATATATTATGGCCGATCGCCATCTTGCCTCCTTGACGTCTCTTTCTTGACCGCCCCTGTCACTCCATCTGCATCCTCCACTGAATAATATGTGTCCCGCATCCTCCACTGTCGCCAGCTCGCCTGAGTGAACACTGAAGCAAGACAACAGCACCGCAAGATTCTCCATGACGCATCTCACAGCGCTGTGTTCTTCCGCCCCGACGACGAGGTGCTACTCCGGACACCAGTTCGCACTCCTGGCTTGTACGACATATTTCAATTTCGGTTTCTTGGCCCATACACAGTCTTGGAGCAGACCTCTCCGGTCAATTATCGCGTCGAACCTGTTATTGCTCCAACTGACCGGCGCCGTCGCTGTACCGAGATTGTGCATTTCTCTCGTATGAAGCCTTTCACAAGGCGTTCTCCGCACCTTTAGGTTGCTGCCAGGATGGCCGCTTGCATGCAGGGGAAATTAGTGTGGGCATTTATCAGGCACTTCTTTATCATCTGTACATTATCATCATCACATGGTGTTCTTTATCATCTTCGCTTGTGGGGACACATCTTGAGATTGTTCTGTGCTTTGGATGTGATCGGTTCGCCTAGTCGCGAAGGCACATTAAAAGGCGTGTCAACTGCTACGTCACAATATATATTTTTAAAGACGATAGTCTTTCTTGGGGAACTTAAACGCAGAAATTTTGGTCTGTCTGTCTGTGTGTCTTTCTGTTTGTCGGCACGTCCCTCGATTCAGCCACTCGGCCAAAGTTGAACCACTTGCCCAAGGGCTAGCCGTCTTGAACTGGTACGGCTGTTCATACTTGTGAACGTTGTCGATCAAAAAGTAAATATCATGCATATCTGAGGTGCAACATCACTAGGTAAGTATTAGGTGGCGTGTTCCTTTAATAGAAAATGCATACATACGTAATTTTAAGGACCCTAGTTTCTTAATCTGCGCTGAAAATGCATAAGAATGGAAGCTTGAGCGAGTTGGTATGCGTTCATCTTTGTTGAAACAGCGCTCACTAGACGACGACGAAGTAAAAGAAGGCACAGGACAGGCGCTGCCTGTCCTGTGCCTTCTTTTACTTCGTCGTCGTCTAGTGAGCGCTGTTTCAACAAAGCTGAAAATGCGACTGCGCATAAATTTGCCTTCCTCCGTGCCCTTCGCACGAGCTCATTGTTGTGTTTCGGTTTCGGTTCTGTATTGCACTGTACGAATGCCATGGGTTGGTGTTGAAAAACTTTAGTTTTAAGAAGGCCAGGAAGGTGAAAAAAAATATTTAAAAAATGAAAAAGCAGCGTTGTGGGCGGCCTTCAGGCTGCCGGTTGTGGGCGCCGCTCTGGCGTTCCTGTTTTACCCAGGCGACGTGTAAATAAAAGAGTGTGTGGAGAGTACTCGTTGAGTGCGGACGTTTCTCTGCTTCAGCGCTTCGCGCCAAACCGCGTTTTCGGGCTGGCTGGCGTCCCCGCCGGTCGCGTTGGTCACCGCCGGTCTTCGCCTGCTGCTGCGCCGGGACTACCAGCCCGCAACACAGCACTCATGTTTCCCGACGTATTGCCAGATGGCGATCATATCTCACGCAGCGCCTCTTCTATCGTCTTTACACGACATTTGCAGCGAAGCACGCAGATACGTGGCCAATTTTTTTTTACCAGCACATCAGGTCCACATAGGGAGGACAATCCACATTGTGCTGTTCGCTAATCATGATTATGGCGTAACCCAGCGCACAGCCAGTCTTTAGGCAGCGCCAACATGTGATAACTTGTTTCCAGAATACGCATGCTTTATCTAACCGCCATTTCTAGGCTAAGTAAACCTTCTGGAAACCGAATAATGAAACGATCACGCCACCGTCACGACGTACGCATTTCCATATGCCATGCATGTCGTGACGAAGATGATTATTATTACACGTATGTCACATTATTCATGTCATGACATGCTTTTGGCTTGGCATACATGCATGCTATGTCGATCTCTTTTATACCCAATTAGAGGGGGTTGGGGATGAGGCGACGACGAAGATATCAAGACGTGGATTGATGGATTGATGAATATGGTCAAAGTGCTGGTGGCTGTTGGTGCCAGAGGTATCCTGCGAGATGTACGAAATTGACACTCCCTTTAACTAACTCTAAGGCGAGCACAGGCGAAAACGTTTCATTCAACGTTAATTCACATTCAATTAGCCTTCATTTCCCTTTAAATTAGTTCAACAATTCATTGATCTTTAATTTATATCTGATTCACGTTTAGTTAACTTTAATTCCCGTGTTATTTGAAATGAATTCACCTTCACTCATATTTGAGTCAAGTCTAGTTAGCTTTGATTCTCGCCTGTGAAATGCGCCACACTAGATTCTTGGCATTATGCGTGTATACATCGTCGTTTTTTTGTTTTTTTTTTTGTTTTTACTCGTGAGTTACATTTCGCCTTAATAAGACCTCCTAGAAAGAGGACACTGGCTTTCAGTCTACCTTACTTAGGCTACTCAGATTACAGGTATGTCGCCGTCGGTTCCTTTTCTGCCCTGATCTAAAAGCCCTGCAATTCGTGTTTTCCGCATAGTTTCACACTATGTTCGAGCGCAGCCGCGATTGAACAATCTTAACTATCCTCAGTCAGACTAGGAGCGTAGTATGATCTTACAGTCTAGCTCCTGAAATAACCGTTTCCATTTTTCTGAGTACATTTACATCCCCGTATTTCCCTAAAGGGCCAATAAGAGAAGTAAGGGCAGACTTTCGAAAAAAAAAGGTATTACTAAGAATTTTAAAAAAATGCAAAAGATTCTTTGGGAGCAGTGTAATTGATGCCTACGCGTAGACTTCTAGAACACTGTTTGCGTCCTTCCATTGAACATTGTAGCATCTCTCATGATCATATCGTGGTTTTGTGACATTAAACTCCAGATATTATTATTTTCATTATTTTGAGCATTGTACCCCGGACGGTATCGGCGCGGCGCCTTTCAACTAACTAGTATTAGTTTAGCGTATGAAACGGCTCAATCGAAGGCGCACACCCCAAAGTTGTAATTTTCCTTGTGTTTAAAATGCTCCGTGTCAGCTGTACATGTTCACGTAGAGGCGGCTTTCATTCAACCAGTGGCAAATATTTCAGCTAAGCTTTCGTAAAAAGTGTTCCTTAACATTTGTTTCGCACCACAGACACGGAGCATACGTGTGGTTGAGATGTGTTCGCATCTTCAAAGCGTGGGTAGTTGTAGAAATCTTTGTTTTTCTGCATGAAACGCCTTTAGCTGCCGTTGTCGTCCAACTTCAATTGACCTTGAGCGAAACGCCGGGGATCCGGGCACGTAAACGGAGTGGAGTGATCCGGGCCCTCAAAACGAGATCATCCGGGCATGGGTACTTGCCAATTCCTCAAGGGTACCTTGAGGGATTCAGCAGAACTCTTCTGCAACATGATGTTAGTTCTGCATTCGTTAACCTACGTGTGCCTAGCGTGCTACGAGGCGAAGTACATCGATGAGTTATTTTACTAGGATCTCTGATTGTGGACGCGTCTGGCTTCTTTCCGCCATTGTGGCTTGATCGGCGAAACTGGTCAGGTTTCATCACTCCGCAAAAATTACCAGCGGCCTCCTATGAAAATATGTAAGCGGCAATGGCCTATTCGTAGAAAACGCTTCGATTTTCGATGTGGAAACTACCGCCTGTCTAATTTTATTAAAAGTTATTTAATATCCTTCATTACTGCCGTAATTGATCGGTTTCGTCATTGTCAACTCTCTGCCGGTGCAGAAAAAAGCAACTTTGAATGTAGCGAAAGAAAAAAAAAAAAAAAAATATATATATATATATATATATATATATATATATATATATATATATATATATATATATGTCTGGGAGGGTGAAGTTCAATAGATCCGGTGGAAAATGCAGTTGAGAAAGGACGACATACGTGCGATACAAGCTTTACTAAAGTTTTGACAGGAGGGCCTGCCTTCACTGTGACGAAGGCCGGCCCTCCTGCCGAAACGTCAGTAAAGCTTGTTTCGCACGTTTTTCGTCCTTTCTTAAGTGTATATATACATACATACATATATATATATATATATATATATATATATATATATATATATATATATATATATAGTTGCGAATATATATATTCGCGAGGCGTTTGTTCTCGGCAGAAGCAATAATGAACATGCGCGGCTTGCCTTGGAAGCATACCTCTATTTCTTTGTACGCCTCCGAATATGAATTTACGCGCGTGCATCTCGGTTAGGTATCTGTGTTTTTACATGTGCAACAAGACGCTACACGTGCGCATGCAAGGATTGTGGTTGTGGCACATTTATGCGATGCTGTGAGAAGAACAAAACAGTTGTTAGTAAGCGCCAGTGCATGTCTCTTCTATTCTTTGTGGTCCGTCTTGTATTGCGCTGAACTTCATTTCTCAACTGCTATGTACCAACTAGGCCCAACAAAAGTTTTACTGGCGTCATACATTGTACAGTCACGGCATGCAATGCCATTTTTGGTGTATGGCAAGCTAGCGCAACAGCCGCGAGTGCACCATGAGAATGGCATGTAAAGCGTGCGGTACATGACATGCTTGTCAATATTTTCATGGTACCACCTGTGATTTATGTTCTCCATACGGTCACGTCATGCAATACGAAATTTGGTACATGTCAAGCTGGGGAAACGGCCGCGAGCGCACCATGAGCGTGGCATGTATATCATGCCCTACACGACATGCATGTTATGATTTGCATGTTACCACCTGTCATTTATGTTTGTCATACAGTCACGTCACGTAATGCCAATTTTGGTGTATATAAAGCTGGAGAAACAGTCACGAGCGCACCATGAGCGTCGCATTTAAATCATGCCCTACACGACATGCATGTCATGATATGCATTTTACAACCTTTCATTAATGTTTGCCATACAGTCACGTCAAGCAATGCCAGTTTTGATGCATATCAAGCTGGGGAAACGGCCGCGAGCGACGCATGAGCGTGGCATGTAAATCATGACCTACACGACGTGCATGTGATGATTTTAATGTTACCACCTGTCATTTAGGTTCGACGTACAGTCACGTCGTGCAATACCATTTTTGCGGTATATAGAGCTACCGAAACAGCCGCGAGTGCACAATAAGAGTGGCATGTAAATCATGCTGTACATGACCTGCATATCATGATTTTCATGTTACCACCTGTGATTTATGTTCGTCATACAGTCACGTCATGCAATACCAAATATGGTACATGTAAAGATAGCGAAACGGCCGCAAGCGCACCATGATCGGGGCATGTACATGGCGTACACGACATTCACGTCACGATTTTCATGTTACCATCTGGTATTTCTGTTCGCCATACAGAAAGGTATCATCGTGCTAATTTTGGTATATCCATCTATGGACCGGGCACGTAGCACGTCGGCAGGATAACCGGTGGTCATTAAGGGTAACTGACTGGATTCCAAGAGATGGCAAACGTTTGAGGGGAAGACAGAAACTTTGGTTGTTAGATGAAATTAAAAAGTTTGTATGTATAACGTTTGTATGTATAACACAGGACCGGGTTGATTGGCGGAACATGGGACAGGTCTTTGCCCTGCGGTGGGCGTATACAGGCTGATGATGATGCTGATGATGATGATGATATCCATCTAATCAAACGGCTCCGAGCGCCCCAAGACCATGTCATGTATATCATGCTGTATATGACATGCGTATTATGATTTGCACGATAGAACCTGTCACATGTTTGTCGTTCACCCTTGTCAAGCCACACCAATTTTGGTATTACAAGTTAACGAAACGGCCACAAGAGCACCAACACCGAAGAAGGTAAATTATGCCGTTCATGAAATGCATATCATGATTTCCAAGTAACGACCTGTGATTTATATTCGACATACAGTCGTGTTATACCATACCAATTTTGGTATGCATCCCATTAAAGAAACGGCCAGGAAAGCACAAAGTCGTACGCGGATAGATAGATAGATAGATAGATAGATAGATAGATAGATAGATAGATAGATAGATAGATAGATAGATAGATAGATAGATAGATAGATAGATAGATAGATAGATAGATAGATAGATAGATAGATAGATAGATAGATAGATAGATAGATAGATAGATAGATAGATAGATAGATAGATAGATAGATAGATAGATAGATAGATGACGCCATTCCCTGGGCAACATAACAGTCAACACATCATAATAACTATTACGTGCATATAGTAAGTAGAACATAGACAGGGCAATAAGTGACCTTATAGTAATACCCGCCACGATGGTCTAGGCTATGTTGGACGACTTCTGCCCCGAAAACCGCGGGATCGAATGCCTGTAGTGGCGGCGGCATTTAGATGGATGTGAAATGCTCGAGCCCCGTGTAGTTAGATTCCGGAACACGTTAAAGAACCACAGGTGGTCGAAATTTCCGGTGCCCTCCACTACGGCGTCCCTCGTAACCATATCGTAATTTTGGGTTGTAAAACCCCAAGAATTATTATTAATTAATATCTGGGGTTTAACGTCCCAAAACCACGATGTGATTATGAGAGACACCGTAGTGGAGGGCTCCGGAAATTTCGACCACCCGGGGTTCTTTAACGTGCACCTAAATATAAGTACACGGGCCTCAGACATGTTCGCCTCCATCGAAAATGCAGCCGCCGCGGTCGGGATTCGATCCCGCGACCTTCGGGTAAGAATTATTATTATTATTATTATTATTATTATTATTATTATTATTATTATTATTATTATTATTATTATTATTATTATTACAGGAACATTGCGGCATTGCTGGCGTTAATAATTGCGAGTAATGCCGCTATATAACAATTTTCGTAGTAGTTCAAGAATTTCTGCTGGAGCCGCGTACTAACCTTGAGATTCTGTTTCTTCTTTTCTGGAAGCTTTAACTTCTGGCACTCATCTTCGCTGAAGGGTTTCCTGTCCAGGGGACAGACACTTCCGCCATGTTGGTCAGCACATCCTGCCAGACAGTGCTCGCACAGTATGTGCGAACAGGGCAGCAGTACCGTCGTGCTCGGAATGACGTGGCACACGCAGCAGGCGTATTGATTCAGCGTCAGCTCGTCCTCGAAGCGCGTCGGGCGCCAGTTGGCGCCGCTCACGGAGTCGCACAGTCGGTGCAGAGCTCGAGGCACTGCGCGCTCAGGCATCGCCGCATCTGGAGGGGAAACGCCTCCTCTGGCCTCGTGCAGGCGGGCGCTCGCTCGCAATCACGTGACGGGAGGTGACGCCATTCAGACGAGACGGTGCCGTCGCTATCGGTAGGCGTTAGCCGCGTGTGCTATCATATCGCGTCCTTGAAAGCGTAGGTGTTTGCCGCACAGGTGAGTTTCTCGTTGCGTGTCTCGGTAAACTGCCTAGTTTAGCTGTGATTTCGCACTCATGCGATTTTTCGTCTCTAACTCGCAACTTTCGCTGGACAGTTTTTTTTCCCTTTTTTTTTACGACTGTACATTGGCTACACGAAGTGAGGGATTCCTCCAATTGGCAAGACCGATTCGGCCAATTTCTCTCCTGGACTTGAAAACCCTAAAAAGTAAATTACTAATAAAACAAAAGCGCGTACGCATCACATTTCCATTTTTTTCTGCTCGTCGCTCTCCTTTCCTCTGACGGTTCTTCGCGCTTTCGCATTCGCCAACTGCTCTCGCCATGTCAGCGCGGCAGCGCATGCTCGACGGCGCGTCTCATTTCACTGCTGCTAGCGGTTGTTTCAGGGAGTTAGTTGAATTGGAGTAGAAGGTTGAACCCCATAGAGTTCCGAACAGTCGATATTGCGCGGTCACATGGATAACGGCCTCAATGTGCACTAGGAAGAGAATCTCGAGTCTAAATAGTGTTCATATAGGCGCCAATTTTGAAAATAGGCATTTGTAAGCATTTCTAGGCATTTTGGCAGGAACGCAAAAACAGACATTTATAGGCGCTATAAAGACACTTAAAGTCCTTCTTAACCTCTGATTCATACTCATATATCAAAGTGGGGCGACATGAGCGCAAGGAATAAAACAGGCATTTGCCTAAAATCTGCTCTCCATCAATTGCTATCTCGATGGCCTGGGACATATACAAAACCGCAGTTTAACTTGTGCGTGACTGCGCTGCGTGTTACTCTTTTGTTTTCTTTATTGCAAGAAATTGAACGCCCGTCACGGAGCATCGTATCTTGTTAGGTGCTCATTATTTTTTAATCGCTTTCTTATTATTGCTCTTACGCAAAAATTTCAATTGCCGCGCCACTCGAATTCCTGGTCTCAATAACGTTTATTCCTCCTCCTCCTAGTCTGAGAAACTGGTAATTAATAATAACAGTTGTGGGCGTTTAACGTCCCAAATCCACGATATTATTATGAAGGACGCCGTACAGTGAGGGGTTCCGAAAATTTTGAGCACCTGGGGTTCTTCAACGTGCACGTAAATCTAATTACATGGGCCTCAAGAATTTCAGCCTGTATAAAAAATGCGGCCTTCGCAGAAGGAAATAGTAAGGTGAGCTAACATAACGTACTTTTAGCGTATTCCGTTGATCGTTTTGGGGGGTGCGGCCCTTATGTTTTGTTTTAGATAATGAAATAGCTTTCTATGTTTCTGAAGGGATGTTTCAGGTTTACTCGGCAGTTCACCCAGCATGCTGCTCTAGGTGAATTCGGGAACTAGGATGGGAAAGTATGGACAAAAATCGGTACGAGTTCTGGGACACTGAATACGAGCACATATCACGATCAGGCGCCTCGTCAGAAATTTTTTCCTGCAGGCGGGGGGAGGAGGGAGAGGGGTTGCGACTGCCCTTCATGAATGTACGACGCGAAAGGTGAAGTGTCGAAATATCGGCGTCGAATTCGAGAATGGGTCTTTGACGTTCATTTCATATTCTAGCAAAGATCCTATGACGGTAAAATTAAAGACGTAAGAATTGTCAAAGAAGAGTTCATCGATGAAATATGGCTGGGCAATTCACTTTAGCGTCTCGTTAAATTGAAAGATAAGCCTCAAAGAATATGCATTTCTCTCGTGGCAGTGCTGTCGGAACGAAATTTGACATCAACAGCCCAAGTATAAGAATAAAAATTCGCGAGCACGGAATTTGCGAACGCATGTCTACTCTAAAACAGACATCACGTTTCTGTAAACGGGCATCGGTGTGAGCATCTAAAAGTCAAGAAATTTTATGCTTGAATTTACAGCTTGGCTGAAAGTGTTTCAGTACTTGCTGTGTTTCTGCAAAAGTTATATTCCCGAAATACAACTACCTTATGTTCCCACTATAAAGTTGTAGTATTTTATCTGCACTGCATGTAATATTAGCTGTGGTTTTGCGAAACTGCGATATCGTTTTTGTAATAATGAGTTACCAAGTTGTGATCATCATAGTCTCGTTGCTGAAAAGCCTCTGATTTTCGACATTCTTATTATAAGACTATCGATGGCTTAAATAAAGAAGAAGCCTGCTTCGAAAAATCGCTACGTTTTCAGGTTTCCTTTTAAATGACACAAACGGTTCGCCAAAATTGGTGGAGCGATCGCTAAAAAACACGGTTTATACATTTCCGAGAATACTGCAATACGAGCTTCTAACACTTCGTAAGCTCCGCTTTGCCGTGTTTTTTTAAAATGTTCACTGCTTTGTGCCACATGCGCAAGGCGAATCCGAAACTATATCTACGTCCGGTGAGTCAACGCGTGTATATCTGGGCTGGTGGCCTCAAAGAAAAAGAAAAAGAGCGGACGTCCCGTTACAGGAACGATGCATTGCAACAACAGCACCCCCTCCCATCTCCAATGTATAGACAAAGGCGAAGCTCTGATGAGTCAGAAAAGGCGTTCTGGCACGATCCTCATGTTTGCACGAGGAGAACAAAAAAAATTAAAATTAAATAATAACAGGAGGCAGTGACCGCTGTATACCGAAGAGGTGAAATAAAAAAAGAAACCACTTTCTACCGCGGAAAGAGTTATACCCTCCTCAAATACAAACGCCAGGCCACCTCCAAAGCTGTTCCGAGGAAGCTAACATTCCGTATGAATCGGAAGCGCGCGCGAGCACGTGAACGAGAGAGGCGGCGAGTTTGAGCGAGCATTCGGGGGGAACTGGCCCCGCGCTGCGAGCCTGACGACAGCTCATGATATAAATATCGTCTTCGCCTGCGCGCTGCGCTCATAACGCTTTCTTCTTCTCTCCTGTGTCTCGTAACCAGTACATCACCACATTGTGACTCGCTTCTTGAGATGTCGCAGTTCAGCCACTACTGCGACAAGAACTCCAAG
This sequence comes from Rhipicephalus sanguineus, assembly GCF_013339695.2. NCBI lineage: Eukaryota > Metazoa > Arthropoda > Arachnida > Ixodida > Ixodidae > Rhipicephalus > Rhipicephalus sanguineus. The sequence goes on along the minus strand of NC_051185.1, from coordinate 31,537,388 downwards.
CGTTCGACGGCCGGTGCCCGGCAGCGCACGACGGGACACCGAGATAAGTTCACGCACTGCGACGTGGCCGTGCTGTACGAAGTGCCATTTGAATTTGGACAAAGCTACATATGTCAGACCGGTAGGTGCGTCAACGATCGCCTAAGAGAATACCGCTACAACGTGGGCAGAGCCAAGCGCGACACGTCCAGGTCTTACGGCACCCTCGCCAACCACTCGGTGAGCTGCTGCGAGCCCGATTTCGACAGGACGCGAATCCTGGCCCTCGGATTCCACGACACGCAATACAGAAGATCGGTGGAGAGGGATGCCATAGAAGACTGCCGCCGACGGTGCGTAAACAACTACAGAACGTCATCCGGCACGTCGAGGACTTACGGCGGCACACCGCGAACCCTCGCCGACGATGAAGAGTGGTTTGATAGATTGGATAGAGCTTTCAACATGCTGACCATAGGAAACAGTGGCAGAAGGTGCGTAAACTATCTCTAACTTCCTCGGCCGAAGGTGTCATCCCCGATGCTCCGTGTATCTTCTTCAGCCAGCGAAGTACACAGGTACTGCAGAGCTTAACGCATGTTTATCAAGCGCATATCTTGCTGTGTAGGAATATAACCAACCCTCACATATACCGCAAAGAGGAACCTTTGACGTCGCCATGATGACGAAGACATCCGATGGTATTGCGACGGCCCCAGGGAACCCAACGCTGCGCACCGGACGCCTTCTATGCATAGCTGAAAACAGGCACGTACTAAGCGCATTGCTTGCTGAGAAGCGATCCTTCTAGGCCCGGTACAGACCGTATACAGAGGAATCCTTGCCATAATGACGAAGACATTCTGATGGTATCGGTGGTCGTGGGGGAACTCGGCTGTAGACACCTTGCATTAAACACGCCTCCAATACCGCTTCGCAGCACCGGGCAGCTTCAACGCATGAACCCGCAGATACGTCATGCCAAGAAATCCACGTGACTCATCAGGATTCTTACACGGACTCCTTGGGACATAAGTAGACATGCTAATTATTCTTGGCTTTATTGTCTCGCAATGAACATTAGCGCTGTAAAACCAAAGAAGCTTCATAAGTAATTATTGATTTTCCTGGTTTTATAGTCTGATATTAATATTTGCCTCGCAATTTCCAAAGCAGTGTAGCATTCAAACTGGTGACATTGCTACTATGAATGATAACCACATGTTCCGTGATGCATTAGCTAACATTGTATAATTAGGCGTTCTGATTAATTAGCTAACGTTGTATTATACAAGCTTTATTTTTATGAATCAACTGTATTCTTTATTGGTATGGATTAACTGAATCAACTGTAACATTAAAACTGGTGACATTGTTGCTATGAATGATTACCACATGTTCCGTGATGTATTAGCTAACATTGAATTATTAGGCCTCTTTATGAATTAGCTAACATTGTATTATACAAGCTTTACTTGTATGAATTAACTGTATTCACTGCTTCTTGTTCAATTATATTGCTATAACATCTCACCCATCTCTGTAATGTCATTTGGCCCCGAAAGTAATATAAATAATTTAGCATTAGAGCACCAAATGCACTTAGATTGTTCTTTTGTGTTTTGTTGGCTGACTGTGAATATTGTAATAGCAGACCGAAAGATGAGGTTGTTTTCATTGACTGCTTTATGCTTTTGTACCGCCGACTAGTGTGTTTTTTCATCTTGCGAGATTTTCTTTAACCATCTGAGTGTCAGTTTTTTTTCTTCAGTTAATGCACAAACACACAGACGAATTTTCAATCGCAGATTTCACATAATCAGAGTATAGCCTATTAAAAAGACACTAAAGAGAAACAATGAATTCGTTTAGATTGACAAAGTGTGCTTGGAGAACTCTTGTGTAGTTTATTTCACAACCATAGGTTCATTATTACAGGAGAAAACCAAGTTCAAAATTTCATTTTTAAATTTGGCGCCGAACTTTGTAATTCGTGATGTAAAAGGTTTCAAAGAGCATTTAACGTAATTTGGTGCCACTGGCTCGACGAAATTTCCACAAACTCATTATGCCAAGTCTCTGGCCCCCCCAGAGGACAATGTACTTCGATTTAACCGATTAGGAAACTCCGATTCCCATATACACCCATAGATGTCATAAATGACTTGGTCTCGGACGATGCGGTAGCCGCACAATGAAACGAGGAAGGTAGGCTCGAGCGTGAATAGGGCCTAAAGTTACTGTAGCTTGAGCTGGTAAGGCCGGGGATGTCACACCTCTTTTCACGTGCATACCTACTCCATGAATAACTTAAACACAGGCACCCACACAAAGTCCCAAAATGTCACAGAAAATCGCGAACGCAACACAGGAGAACCACTGCTCCGTTTTTTCCGCACATTTCACACCGGGTGGAACTGGGTAAGTTTTTATTTTTGAAATTCTTCGAAGGCCCGATCGCATGCATGCAAGAATTCACAATTGAACTCATAAATTGGGCGTGCACAGGATTTATTTTTATTTGTGAGATATGAGCAGTAAACAGACAAGCGCAAGTTTCAATACAATCGTAAAAACAAAGAAATGAGCGTACAAGAATGAAAGGCCCTACCTACATATAGCAAATGTCACGTTGGTGAGATGGATTCACAGAAAAGTGTTATAATGCGTCAGGAAACAACTGGCTTGGTGCTACGCTTTATTGGAGCACATTTAGGTACACAATATTTTCCTTTCCTAACTCTTCTTCTCATTTGAATTGCCTCTCTTGAACACTATGGGTCGTTTGCGGTCTTTCCACCGCCGTGGCAACGCAGTATGATAAGCTCGAAGACTTGAGGAATGACACAACTTGACTTCCTTGGCCGTTAGGCGGCTTGGTCGCTCGTGCACTTTATTCACTAAATTTATATTGCACACTATATGTTGCAATATAGCAGATCTTGCATTTATGCCCAGATTATTAGGTTGCCATATCGCAAATCATGTTTGACGATCTCATACATTTGTTTTAAGAATGTAGGCAGTGCATCTGCATTAACTCAGAACACTCCAGCGAATCTTTCATTAGTTGTCGTCTAAGCAAAGCAGTCACTAGCACAGTAGCTCCAAAAGCAAGCAGTTAAAGCCATTTTTAAGCAATGGCTAGGTACACGTCGTTGCAAGCTCACATCGTAAGTAAAAACTTAAGCAGACATTGTTTTCCCACGACTTAATCGAAATATTAAAGCGTATCAGCTAAACTGGGGATGTACAAAGGGACATGAAGACATGTGAAGGATACTCGTCCTAAACTGCAAACAACTACATCAAATGAAAGTGTGTGCATTGACTAGAAGTCCATGGAGCACAAGTGGCTTCAGCGTTGCCCTTAGGAAAAATTAAACATCAGCTTTAGTTTTCCATTTTTCGTGATGAAGCCTCCAAGAAGGTTTTCCCGTTCGATCTCAAAGTCCGCACTTAGATGAGAAGTGCTCTCTTCGCTACAGTTCTTGCATTGCTCTTGGTGAACCTTCTCAAAATCAGTCTCTGTTTGAGAATGGTGATGCAGTGCCTTTAGCGTGACTTCGCTTGTGCGAGAATTTCCCGAAAAGTCAACGAGGTCTACATGAACTTGGATGGCACTCCTATCAGAGCGAAACAGAAGCTTCATGTATACATCCCTGTATATCCATTGATTCCATCCTACGAGGTCGCTTGGCTTTTTTCGGGCTTTGTTCAGGGTAATACGAACCCAGAATGCAGCATTGTTGCTCGGCAGGCGCCGACAAGGACGCTCGTAAATTTCATAAACTGCTGAAACCCATGGCTCACCACGATCCCGGTTAATCTGCTGGCGTAATAGTTCCAGGGTGCTCGTTATTTCGTGGGAAAAGCTGTCCAGCTTCCGCAGGATAATCCGCTCTTCAATGCTGAATCGAATGATGTCTGCATCACTCCGAGGGACCACAGCCGACACTCTGTCTCTCTGTGAAGACTGATAATTCAGCTGCAAAGATTCTATTGTTCTTTGTAGAAACCGCACTGTCTTTTCGAGTCTCGAAGAGACATTGCCTTCAACCCTGGCAACTTGTTCTTTCAGCTCCCTTTCGGGTCCCCTAAGTGCATCTACCTTATTTTGCAAGGCATCCACAGTTTTCGCCAGTTCCCGTTTTAAGTGGTCAAGGTCGGACACAGTTTTTGGTATTAGCCTTAACAGTGCATCGAGTTTGCGGTTCTGAATCCTTGACAGTGGATCGCTGCACTGATGTCGAACGAATGCCTCCGATTCTTCCAGACCCGCACTCATTGGTTGAAAATCAGTCGGGTTTCGGAGAAGCTGCAGTGTGCCCATGTGCCTTGGATAAATATTAGCCTCAACTCTACTCACCTCTTCCTTGATCCTCGATTCAGAGTCCCTAAGCGTACTTATCATATCTTTGAACAACGTGTCCAATTGTTTCTTAATTTCTTCGGAGCATTCAAGTGAATGTGCAATTTTCTGCTTTTGGGAGGCATCATGCTTCTCTAAAAGTGCAACCAGTTCGTTCACTCTGCTCTGAACTGTGGACAGAGATCCACTGCACAGATCTGTGATGAACGTCATCAATTCTTCTAGACCCGCATTCAGTCGTTGCGAATCAGTCGATCTCTGCAGGGACTCCAGCGTCTCAGTGTGCCTAGAAGAGCGATCAGCCTGAACTTTTTTCATATCTTTAAGCCTACATTCAGAGTCTCTAAGCGCACGTGCCAGTGGCTCGGATCTGGAGGCATCGTGCTGCCTTAAATTATCAACAGACTCGTTCGCTTGGCTCTCTACTGTTGACAGGTTATTACTGCACTGGCCTCTGATCAGTGCCTTTACTTCTTCTAGACCCATATTGACTCGTTCCGCAACCATGGAGGAGATGCTCACCTGGATGTTTTCCATAAAGTGTAGACAACTATCCTCAAAAGTGGTGACTGCTCTGCTGAAGTCTTGCAAACGCGCAGAGTCAGAGGTTTTATTTAGTTCCAGGAGTTCGTTCACTTGTCTCATAATGGTAGACAACGGGTCTTTTGTTAGGTTAGGCTCTTGCATGTTAAGTTCTGCACCACTTGCGCAAGAAGCGCTCTGGGAGGACGGGGATGATTTCGTACCTCGCAGCCGGATGCACTCGCCAAGATAGTGTGATACCATGCCTCTGTGCAATATTCTTCGTTGGCAGCGTGGACACTGCACAGTGTGGTACTTGCATTCCTTCTCGTAGTGCTGCACTACCTCTTCGATGCTGCCCACAAAGTCGCAGCCGTCATTCAAGCAAAGGGCCTGCAACGTAACCAAAAAACATAAGAATAACATCACTGCTAACGCTAGTACGCTATCTTGTTAGATATTAGCCCGCTGTAGAAATGCAATTAAGGCGCATTCACTGTCGTATGGCTCAGGATTGAGCACATGCACATAATGACACTGGTCACCGTGGTGTTACTGACGCTAATGCGCTCGGCTACTCGCACAAAGCTCGCGTTTTGGATCGCAGCCGCGATGTTTGCATTTCGATGCAGGCGCAATGCTAGGAGGCGTGTACGTAGATTTAGGTGCACGTTAAACAACCCAAGGGTGTTGAAACTGCCGTTGCCCATCACTACCTAGTGCCTCATAATCCTATCTTGGTTTTTTACCTAAAACCTTATAAATAGTCCTTGTGTAATGGTGACAAATTCCCAAAAATGTGTTTATTTATACGTCTCGACATAATTGGAAATTATTATTGCATGCCAAATAAAGTTGTTCTTGCTAATGCTAACAAGTGTCGCCGTTTGCTCGCTTGTCTACCACAACAATTTTTAGTGACCTGCCGCAGGAAGTGAGGTGTTGCACAGCTAAGCACAGGACGCGGGTTCGACTGCCGGCCATGCCGGACGCAATACAATAGAGACGGAAAGGAAGAGCACCCGTGCACTTAGACTTACGTGCACAATAAGCTACACATGATGGTCAAACTTGATTCGGTGCGCTCCAATACACTATGTCCCATAATGACACAGTGAATTTGGGGCGTAAAACCTTATAACTACATTATTTTTTATGATCTGATGTACTGCTGTTCTCAACGATATGTTTGCCGCGCCGCATTCACAATGTCTTATTGGGTCACACCGTAGTGGGAGACTTAAGCAGAGTTTTTACTGCCCTTGACTTTTGTTCACGTGCTCCTGAATATCCTCCTGAATATATACTTTTCGTGTTCCTGAAGTACACTTTTTCGATTTTGCCTCCATCAAAATACGGCCGCGTGGGAAACACCGGAATCTTCACCTGGGAATGAGCACTGAACTGTGATATCTACAAAGAAAAAACGGCGGGTAAGCCGTAGTGCTGTCGCTGTGGTTATTGTGCTGCTGTAGCAACCATTCATGCTACAATAAACATTGCTATGCTAAACATTGTTTTAGTAAATCTTTCGGCCAGCCTTTCAGCGCTCACGTCATCATATAGAAATGGTAGCTGACATTAAGTATCAGATAATGCAAACAAATAATGCTTTAAAGAGTAAAAACATACAGAACCTTCATCCCTTGTTCGCCGATCTATCGTCAGCATCCACCCTACTGATCATTACGGGCAGCACGTGTGGAGACTGAAACATGTGATGGTGTGACCAGAAGGACCAGGAGAACGGGCGCACGCTACCATGTGTTTCAGGAACATGTAAAGTATATTCAGGAGCATACTGACGAGGTTGCAGGATGGTATTGTAAGGATGCAGAAGGGATACGCCATGCGTACAATGTTTACGCGATTGCGACAACTGGTGTATAGATTCGACTGTCGCGCATCGAATGAATGTGAACTTACCAGTGTTCTAGAAAAGTGAATCACATTACTATGCTAGGCGGATAGGAAAACAGACGGAACCCGCCACGGCGGTCTTGTGGCTATAGTGCTCTACTGGTGACCCGGAGGTCGCCGGATTAAATCCCGGCCACGACGACCGCGTTTCAATGGATGCGAAATGCTAGAGGCCCGCCAACTTAGATTCAGGTGCACGATAAAAATCCGCAGTTGGTGGAAATTTCCGGAGTCCTGTACTACGGCTCCCCTCGTAATCAAATGGGGCTTTTGCGACCGAAAACCTCAATATTTATTGTTATTATAACGGAATGAAATGGTGAATGCGCATTCACAAAACTCCTGTATGCGCGAGCGCCTCGCATCCAGGAAGTGAAGAGAGTGAACTAAACACACAGTAGAAGGAATGCCTTGAAAGCCTGATTGGCAAGGCAATAGCTCGCGGTAATATTCATTAGTTTTAAACTGCACTGCCTTTAGGATCGCCCCACAAAATCTACCAGTCGATGGACCCATAGTTGTAACCGAAAAGCCTGGGTGGAAGTACAGTCAATAAAATCTGACAATAAAAAGCTCCATAGGCTATCTAGGAGACTGCGCTTTCAATGAGTCTTTTTCAAGTGAAGGTTAAAAATATGAAATAAACCTTTCCGCAGCAAGCTGTTTCGAATGTTCTGATCAGAAACGATTTCTTGCCCTAACGATGATTTTCCGTCACCATAAAGCATAGAAGCAATCGTATTACCTCCAAGTTACCAGCTTCCTTGGCAGGCAAGTTGATCTTCCTGCAGGGTCGATCTTTGATTGCCACGTTGCAAAGTGGACACACAGAGCCGTTAACTTCAACAATTCCGCTGTGGCAGGAATCGCAGAAACAATGCCTGCAGGGCAGCACGACTGTTCGGTTGGGAACAGTGCGGCAGAGCGCACAGATGAAGAATTGTCGGTGGACCTCCTTAAGACGGATCGGTGGCCAGTTCTCTGCAGCGGCAACTTGCCCGCTAAAGATATGCACCACCCTTGCTCCCGGGTCTGCCATGGTAAGTGCTTGAGTTGGTCTACCATGCACTGACAGAAAGAAGCTGCTGCCACTGGCGGGAGGAATAGCTCGGCAGCACCGATAAAGCTGGTGGTTGTGGCAAGGAGGAATCTGCAATATCCTCCCAACTCTCTGTCCCTTCTCCTCTCCCCTCAACGCTGTTGTTGCTGCCATCGCGTGCCCGTCGGCTGCGTCGCTCTGGACTTCCTTTACAATTTCCTTTCCACATTGTTGCAATCCGTCGAGACGATAAGCGTACGCACGTGCATTGAGTCATTCAGGGCAATGGGGCGGGACGAAGATTCCAGGCAGAATGACTAGAAGCGTATCGTGCGCCACGAAACTATAGAAAAGGTACAAAAATAAAGACACATGGAGAGTTGATGATGGTGGTGATCCTTAGAGGAATCGCTGTTAGAAAGGTAGTGGCTACAAATTGTAGAAAGAACCGCAGTTGTACCATTCTAAATCAGTAGAAGCTCGACATTTCGGACATTTCACTCGGATGGTTAAAACAGTGCACAAAGATCAGACCTCAAACGCCGCCAGGACTTGGCCAACCAACAAAGTCGGTCATGTTGCCAGGGGCTTCAACCGCAACAGACGAGAATAAATTCGAGAGTTGAACACATTCCCCGTGCTTTTGCAGCGAATCTGTACGTGACTAATATTGAGCATTTCATAGCGTCCGGAGACAAGAAGAAGGGGTACTGACACAGAAATTGTCGTCTGCCGTTTTTCTGCGTCAAACGAAAGGCCAAGCCCTCAAGAGCCTAGAAAATACACTGCTGGGCGTGAGTGCACCCTGAAAAAGTAATTACAGTATGTTTTTAAAAACTAGTTTCGGTTCCTACTGTACCCTGACGTCAAAACTCTGTATGAGCTTCTCTTCACGTGCTCGCGCAAGATATCGTAACGTTTCCTCAGCCGCTTCCCACAGTGGCTCTGTTGGTGACGCACAATCGTCCATTTTGAAGTTTTGGTGACGCAAAATCGGCCATTTTAGAAGTTTTTGTTACTGACCTTATCACAACTAGCCAGACTGCTGCGTGAAGTCACCAGAACTAGTCCTGTAGCCTGACGTCAAGCTAGTGTCGATGTCGGTAGGTGCGCCTTGGGAAAATTGACCTTAATATCAAAAGAAAATATCTCATCAGCATTTGCTGAGTTTCAGATTTGCTCAGAGCCGTCTCTGTACACAGCGGATTTGCATGGCAGAGAAAACTCACCTCCGGAAATTGATGTCAGTACCCCTTTAATGTTCCACTGATGAAGTTGAGGAGAAGGATTGCAGTTGCGTAAGTTCCTGTATAAGCAGCAGGTGCACAATGGGATGGGAGGATTATAAGCGAGATAATTCACAACCACCCGCTTGCAAAACTAAGCCACAAGAAAATCCGTAAGGATTTCTCAGAAAGAAAAGCTTCTTAGTACATATGGTTAACCATCGAAGCTGAAGCGTGCGGCCCCGGTGTTTAGCAGTGGGTTCATCTCGACATTGTATTGAAGCCTTTCTCATTTATTGATATGGTTTGAACGGCGAAATCCGCCGGTCTTTGATGATGACGAGGATGACGCCGAGGAGCTTGTTGACGTATATCGCACACGCCTCAGGGTCATTGTTTTAAAGTTCGACGCGTTCGAGAAACGCCATCTTCTGCACGAACCAGCGTTGCGTGTCGTCGCCATGTACCCTGATGCGTTTGAGCAGCTTTTCTGTCGCGCGAGCTGCGCCTGTAGCGGTCGCCTCTGGAACTAAGGTTACGCTTACGACGCGGGACTTTGCCCCAGCTTAAGAACCTGGCGAGCCAGCTCCTAAATATTCTATGCAATCCCCCGGTCGTGTGGAAAAATCTTTTGATCGGAAATAACGACATCCAGGAGTCTGAATTGAACGTTGATGTGGAGGTTCTTTCTTAGGACAGTACGACCGGGTCACTCTGATGTAAAAGGAGCTTTGAGTCGTGTTTAACTCTCGAGACATTCTTTTCTGCTATATGATAAGATACGTTACTGTGTGCATCTGATGTAGTGTTGCTTGAGGCACGCCCCTCTGCGTTGCGCTTTTTGCCTTGCCTCTGCGCCTTCCTGCACCCCAAAGGTTCTATTAAGCGTGCCTTCTTGCAATGAATGAACTTGAGTAAAGCTTCGTCTGTGCTGGAGGAGTTAGCTGCCGGCCTTACTTGGTATAGATGGCCTACACTGACGTCACTGAAACAGCCACGTTGGAGCACCAACACGGTGGGACGCGAACTTTGTGACGTCACGTTAGTGTAATCAGTACATCGCATGCTGGTTCCTTCGTTACTCATGCACCGTGGCCCAATAACGTTCCAGCGATGTCGTTATCACAAGGAAGCAGGTTATCAAAAGGAAAGGGGGGATGCGCGTGATGTCGCCAAGTGTGTTCAGGATAGCGGTTCTTATCAATCTGCTATGACTCCGTACCATGCCGTGCGCCCACTGTGGTGATCAGTGTCGATCAACAGCGGAAAAGGTTACACGCAACCTACCAATCAGTGACGAGGCTGTCACTTTCTGCTCATGAGCACGTGCTGGCGAGTTCGATACTGACCCTCCAAAGCTTCCTTTTAAAAGTGACTTTACTGTGTAAGCTCTGTTTTGTCATCCGTAAATGTACAAGCTCTCGATTGGAACCTATACAATGAATATCAGTTTCGGCCATTTTGCTTTCACATGTCAGTCCACACTCCCTACGAATTGACCAACTACTTAAGTTATTTCCTCATGTATTTTAATGAAGTAAGGGACGCTGAACAAGTGCGCGAAAAGAACACCGCAAAGAAAGAGCTGTCTCGCTCTCGTATAAAGCGCTAAAAAAAATGACGCTGGACGAGGAAAGGAAACACCAACCTAGCTTTCTTGTAACTGTCTCGTCTTCGAAGTGAGAGTGATGCCAGTGCCTTGCAAAGTTGTTTAGCTCGGCATAGTGTAACGTTGGGCAAGTTGATGCGTAGCTTAACGAAATAATTGTGGCATAAACTGAAAACGTGTGAAAAAAAAAAACCAGGGGAGACAGTATGGGGCACCAGACTTTCAACTAGTTTGATTTTCCGCACATCACCGAAATATATATAGTTTCAGAAATGCACCCACACAGAGGGCGCACCGCATACGAACTATCACACAGGCCAATAAACACAAACTATCGCATAGCGCTATAAAAAGACAAAGCCTTCACAAGACAGAGAACTACTTTGTTGGATATCTCATTCTCATGGACAGAATGGGCGCAGTACACGTCGTAGTGCTACGAACACATCGGCACCTTTTCCATTAGCACCTTTAACACAACAGTGAGCCCACCACCCGAATCATAGAAACTAAAATAACACGACTGATAAGAAAACAGATTGCAGATATAATACACACAAACGACCAATGAAATCAACAGATAAAAATTCGGCGGATCCCACGTACAGTGGGAGTCGATGTTATGCGAAGCATGCGGCGGGAAGGTGAGTGTTGCGTAATTTTTTTTTGCGAAACGTTACAAAATGACGCTAAAGATTTGTATAAATTTTATACGCACACATATATGTTGAAGTGCCGCATATGTGTTATATAACCAGTTGTTTACAGTTGGGTAACGCTGCCAACGGCAAATCGGGGATGCATCGGTCATTTCGTCGACAAATTGCCTGTCGATAGAGCCGGCGACATGTCGGAAACTGAAGTCATCGTTTGCGTTGGTGAGTTATAGGCCGTCAAGGCCGGTAAGCCTGGATAGTGCTACGTAGACCAGCATCAGTGAATGGCACTTGTATTCGTAGACTACCTGGGCGTATGTGGCCTACGTAGCCTAGTCTACAAAGCGGCTGTCAATCAATCTGGCATCATCATCGGTCAGCATGAGGCCTTCGCCCAGCCTTGTAAGAAATGAAGAGGAGACTGCGTCGTTCTGGCAGACGAAGTGCACTTTACGGTGCGGTGATGTGGATATCATATGAAACTTCCGTTAACGCATTCCTCCAGGGTCGAGCAATGCTTCAATATAGCTTGCTGAATCAAAGGGATACAAATGAAATGTTTGTTAGACTGCTCTAAAAGCGGAACCAACACTGAAACCACAGACGTTAATCTGATATGACGCCTGCATCGTAGGAGTGCATATGTAGTGTTTATTGCTTTCTTGCAAAATTTGATAGCCACCACCACCGCAATTGACGCTCACAATATTACGCCTGCATAGGCTGTTTTTCCAAACCAGTTTATAGACCTGCCGTGGCCCTGTGGTAGAATACCTGATTGCCACGCAGAATGTTTGGGTTCGACTCCTGCTGGGATCCCAATTTTCATTCTTTCTATTCTTCGGGTCAACGCTGCCGATATCGGTTTTTCTGAACGCCTTCGCATTTAAGTTACCAATGTCTGTTCTCGCCGTTCCTGGTTATATAAAAACTGTCAACCACCTGTGGCGTACACACGTACACCGCGTCCCGTGGTCGACGGGTATGTGCCACACGTGTCTAGAGGATACGGTTTCACGACGTACACGACAGGATTTTCACGTTATTCATGTCATGACCAGACAGTCATATTCGTCCAATACTGTTACCTTCCCATGTCAATTTTGGTCTACACCAAGATGAGGAGGCGATCATGAGAGCACCCTGACCTTGGCGGATAGATAGATAGATAGATAGATAGATAGATAGATAGATAGATAGATAGATAGATAGATAGAAACGCTCAAAGTGCCAAAGGTTCGCTAAGAAATGCTTCGCATTTAATAAGCGAAGGAAAGCCTAGAGGACATTATTTGTATTTTAGCTGTAGTGCAGTAATTATGGCATAAATATAACGTGGTACGTGATGCCAGCTGGAAACAAAATAGTGCTCCACACTCGCCGTCAGGGCTGCGAGCGATGCTGGCTAACACTCCCAGGATTATTCATAATATAAATGCCCAATAAAGCGAATTGGAAAGCGATCGTCGTTGTAGCTCAATTAGTAGAGCATCAGACTTGTTATCTGAAGATTGTAGGTATAAACAGTCCCTACGTCTGAAAAGTTCATCTTTCACTCAGTAATTCCTGTTAATTTAGGTCATAATTATGCACTACATTTAAAACAAATAAATAATGTCTCCTATGCTTTGCTTGGCTTAATTTTCTGCTGTTTTCGTTGCCTGTGTCTAACAAAGAAACGAGCCCCTCGAACAATTTCTCGTGTTTCGCGCACACAAACGACGTAACGAACAATACAACACGATGGATGCGTCGACGATGTTTGACTCGGTAATATCATGACGTGATAGTGACTCTTGCGTAAGTCGTATTGACGCCGGGCCGTGTGCAGCTAACGCCACCGACGGTCAGTTTTGGTGTTTAATGAGGCATCTAAGGCTTTCGCCTTAAAATTCAGGCTATCTGGCCGGTGGGTAATTGCGATGGCATAGCAGCTACCCTGATACACCACCGCCACTACCAACCGTAACCTCAGTGTACGGTGTCCGGGCCATCTCGGCGGCTCCATGGCACGACTACACCACGGTGGCCTAGTTGTTTCGTCTCCCCGTCTCGTCATTACCCAAATCAAGGTGCAATGCTTTGGGAGCTGAACCAGTTTCATTGTACAATTACGCAATGTCGAATGCGTGTACCCCGGAGCCCTCCTTAGGTCGACGGCTCGAATCGCACTGACGACCTAGTCGGCGAACATGGCGCTTCGCAAAACACGGGCGACAACGAAGTCCCGCACGCTGCGGCTACTGGGGATCTCCTCTGCCCATAGGGCAAGGTCCTCCCAAGCTTTTCGCTCGTCGTCTGTCCAGAGAGACGTGTCGAAGGCGAAGATTTGCTTGTGAGTCTTCCGTAGTCCGTGAACCAGGTCGTGCAGAAAGATCACGTTCGTGTACGGGCTGAAACGGGATGCCTTGGACCTGACCAGGAAGAAAGAGACATCGCTTGGAAACGTTAAAGTGGTAATGCAACACTTTTTGAACATTCTTAGAAAATGCTGCTAATCGGTAGTCCTGCGAACATGTGAGCTAAAAATTCTAGCGCAGCACGGGGCATCCAAATTCAATTCAGTTTCAAGGTAAGCAGAAGGTCGCTCGCTCTTCTCTCTACAAATGATGCCATCAGTGCAACTTGGCTAATGAGATCAATTTAGCTTACGGCCATTGGCTCATTCGAGCATCGTGAGCTTCATAGTTACAGCGGCTGCCGTGGGGTGGCACGACGCGCCCGCTTTGCGTAGAGTTACTGTATATGCTACTGCCTAGGCTAGAGTTCCTGTACATGTGGTTGCATATACAGGGACACAGTCGCTGTACATGCGGTAGGATAGAGTCCCTCTATATGCTACCGCATATACAGGGATTGTATCACTGCGCTCTATAGAGCTGTAATTACACATGGTATAGAATGACACTATCGCGCACGTGATCACATTGAAAGTGAGCCGCACGTTCACAAAAACAAAACAAAGAAAAGAAAGTGCTCGAGGTCATGACGTGCGCTGCAGTAGGGACGTAGCTTCTTGCCCTCTGGACAGACCTTGCTCCATACTGTACCGAATACTTTCTGCCACATCCTACCAGGGTCCTAAACCACTTTTACAAGTAATCACAGAATGACCTCGGTATCGGAATTTATTCCCTCGTTACTTGACTGCCGCAAAATTTCTCGAATCCTCCAGGAACGAGCGGAGTCAGAAATTTGTCGCACGCTTCATGCGATTTCTCTCCTCTCTCACCCCGAAGAAGCGTGCTGAAAGCTACATAGAGAGGAGTGGTACTGGGGAAAGAAGTTACGTCAGCGCGCGTCATCACCTTGAGCACGCGTGATGAAACGCGATCGCTCTCTCCCGTTGCAATTCCTGTGCCTGAGCGTGGCTCACTGTGTAATGTTAGCTGACTATGGAATTCGGCGCCGGCACGTGGCGGTACCCCGTGTCAAAATGCGCATCTGATCCAAACGCCGCTCTTTATTTATGTCGGCTATTAGCCAATAGCATGCCATTTGCTCTCCGACGTCAAACAGGAGGCACTGGCAGCTCCGAAGAAAGTGAGCAGAGGTCTGTGTATGAAAAGATGGCGCCTGAGAAAAAGGGAATTTCGCGTTCTGCTTCTAAACTCTCCTTGCCGCGCGCGACTGCAAAATTTAGCTAGCTGTTCATAGCCAATTGTCATAGCGCAAAGGCAAAACAGCGCTCGTCTTCGTGTACCTTTTGTTTTTGTCCTGCTGTTGCGCTATAACAATTCTCATGACCTATCAACTAGTCCAAGCCGCTACCCTTCGATGTTCATAGCCGTGCCTGATTTCTGCAGGATGTGTTTTCTCACCATGTCCGAGAGGTGGTTCATGACCTCTTTAACGCTCTCCGATATTCCTGCTGTGTTGCACAAGCGATTGCACAATGCTGTGGCCCAAAAATGTAGCCTACGAAACCGTAGATTGAAACGACAAAATCGCATCACTTAACGAGCGCTCATGAATAGTGAACGCCCTTACAACAGAGGGATGACATATCGTAGAGCGATCGAGCTGTAAACTAAAGCAAACATTAATGACGTTAAACCAAGTACAGGTTTCTTCGTTTCAACGGCTTGGGCAATGAATTGGGGAAAACAACTCATCCGAGGCCCTATAATAATAAATGTTATGATCTTACGTTACAAAACGGCGATATGATTATGAGGGATGCCGCAGTCAAAGGCTTTGGAAATTCGGACCAGCTTGGGTTTCTTAACGTGCACCTAAATATAAGCACGCGGGCCTCTAACATTTTGCCTCCACCGAAATGCGGCCGCCGCGGCTGGGGTTTCGATCCCGTGACCTTCGGATCAGCAGTCGAACACCATAACCACTACGGATCTATGATGCCCTATCTTGCGCAAGCCTAGTGTTGCTTAGAATGGTGTCTAAGGCCCGAACGAAGTTCAAACAATTACAAGCGGTGACTCATCGTCTCACCTGATCATTTGCTGCACGAGATCGAGCCTCTTGCCCAACGCTGTCCTCTTGTCGTCAGGAAGTTCGTGCAAGCCGATGTAAATGGGCATCCCTCCTGTTTGAGATAGAAACAAAACCACTCTTATTAATTTTTTTCCCACATCTACATCCTTCGGGATGCTGATAACCAGGGTAAAAAAGCCTCCTCATGGGGTAGACTAGGACAAGAGCCCCGTACATTCTAAGAACTGTGAGTGTTTTTATACATATGAGAGTGATATGTGTAGCACTCCCTTTAGAGAGGCATGTTGACCCTCTTTAGCAGAATCGTAAAACGCACGATTTTCCAAAAGAGTGTCAATGTATGACTCTCCTAAAGAGCGTCAACTTACTTCTCTGAAGCGAGTGCTGCACATGTGACTCTTACGTGTATAAAAAGAGGGTCAAAGGACTTCTTTTTTCCTTAGAGGGTACAAAATGGCAGGGACAGGTAATCGTACAAGGTAATAAAACAATGTCAAGATTGAAAAACAATCTTACTGACCTAGTAGAAATCTATGAGAGCATAAACAGTGAAAAAGGCAAAAAAATTCAAAATACGCAAATAGTGAAACAGCCATCTGAGCGACAATGCTATAACTGATATAACGTATGGAACGTAACACAATATCGCAAGAACTAGAACAAGAGTATGTCTCTATGTATAAGTGATGAAGACAGCTCCACACCTCGCAACGTTAGCAGACGAATAGTTTTGATTCTTAGAAGTGTGTATGCTCATTTTCTGATAAATACATGCACACATATGCACACGCACACACATGCCCTTGAACATCCCTTTTTATACATCTTTATCAATTTTGGATTGAGCAATGTTACGCTTGCCTTTTTACCGACAAATCAATTTCAACTATAGAATATCCCGCCAATATATATGACGTCACGTCTTGTTTGTGCGGCAACTTATACGCTTGGTTGCAAACCGTTTTTTTTTTTTTTCTTGGTTCCTCTTTTCGCGATTTTTCTGACTCAACAGGCGTTTTCTAGGCGTCTAGTGAGGTGTCCTTTAAGTACTGCTGAAAGCCAGTTTCCGAAGACCGTTGAAATCACTTCCCTCCAGTGTCCCGCTCAATTAATCACAACCTCCGCAGCATTAACGTAAGCTCCGGGCGTAACGTGGTCGGGCACGGCTCGTTTAACGCATACCTCGTCTTGCAACTGCCTTCTGGTGTGCGCCTTATCTTCCAGGTAATCAGCGGCTGCTGCAAACGCAGAGCGAGTCGAGAGGTTTGATCGCTTCGTGCGCGCTATGTTCACCGAGAATCTATTTGTTCGACGTCGCGTTATCTCTAAGTTTCAGATTCACGTTAGAGCGAGAAGCGACGCCGACGGCTTTCCTCACCGATATGACTAATCTGAGAGTACAGGGTCATCCGTATCTCATGTGAATACCTCATTGATAGAAGGGTCTGGCAATGGGCCTGTTGGTGTATAGTTAGAAAGAACGACCAACTCAGCCTTGAAGCATACGCGTACACAGGAGGAGGAAGTTACACGAACGCACACGCTAGGCTAGCAACAGTTTAATGAAACAACACGGCTCAAGTTGAAACCAAGACTCACATGCACCATAATATTGTTTTAATAAACTCCGTTGCATCATTAAACTGTTGCTATTTCCAGCCTGTGTGTTCGTGTAATTTAAACTCGTGTACTCGTTTCCTTCAAGGCTGGGTTGGTCGTTCTTTCCAATCTCAATATTCAATGCCTCACAGAAGCCGATGTTTAGAAGGTAATTCGAAATATTTAATTGTCCTTATAGACACTATGATTAGACGCTATATAACGGACATTTTCCTCGTGAAGTGGAATGAACGGGCTTGTTTTACCGACTTCAATACTGATGAGGTGTTGACTTTACATGTGGTCGGTGCTGTACACCATGCCAACGGTGGCCAATTAGATTCTGGGATTACGCGTTTTTTAAGCAGTATGATTCGCGCCGTAGGGGGCTACTGCGTTGTTAATTCGACCGCTTGCGGTTCTCAAGACATGCACCTAAATAAATGTAGATGGTTGCATTTTTGCGCATTTGGCCCCCGGCGAAATCTAGCTGCCGTGTCCGGGAATTGAACCCGCGTCCTCGAGCTCAACGGCCAACCTCAGCCTACCACGGCGGCTGTCGGATCTGCGATGGCGAAGGTTCGGTGTCATTGCGTGACATCCATTTGTCTTTGTGTGGGTGTCTCACCATGCTTACAATTTAACAATTTGACGAATAAGGGAATCCATGTTGCTGCAACACGGCCAGTAATTCAAGGAACCATACTTTATGTAGTGGTCAAATAAATTAATCACGCTACAAATGTTTGCTATTTTGGGAGAAACTGAAGCTTTCTTTTTACTGAGTCAGAATTTCAATAAACAAACTGGCCTACAATTATGTAAAAGTATCGAAAGGTGGGATAGTTGGTAATTCGTGAAGTGGGCTAGTTGGCGCTTCCAGTAAGCTGAAGAACTACAATTATGCGACACATTTCGTATCACCTCACGGCTGTATTTGTGCGCAGTAGGTGAGATATGCACTTGAATTCTGAGCTGAAGCGTAAGTATGAATTTTTTTTTGCATAGTGAGATAATACCTTAAGTAAAGGCGTAAAAGCTCGGGCACCAGGTGATATAAGTTTACTGCACATGGGCTCCACATCAAATGTGAATTTCGCCACGGGTACACACACGCCGGCAAAAATCTGTTGTTTTAATAAAACCTTCTCGCTCTCTCTCTCTCTGCTGCGTTGATGTGCGAAGCTCCCAATTTAATAGATAACTGCTCTGGCCGCATAAACTATTTCAGACTGAAACAAACCTATAACCGCTATGTTCCCTGGCTAAGTGGGAATCGTGCTTTAACACAAGTCTTGTGTCCTGTAAGCTTTCTTCGCTTTGTGCGAGTCAGGGTTCTCTCCAGCAATCACTTAGGGATGGAAATTTTAAAAGCGAGTAGGCTGGAGGGGGGGGGGGGGATGGTTGATATTTCAAGGTTTTAATTTGAAACTTACCGTCTTAGACACACATCCACATCTCATTTCTAGCCGCGCATACAAGGCATCTAAGACGCACATAGAAAACGGAAGCCAGGGCGCTGTTGTTCTAGCGCTGACACTTGTGTTTGCGATCCTTGAAATCATAAAGTTATATTTTCAGACCCCCTTTTACATGGCCTGGTGGCGGGATGCACGACTCGCTGGTGTTTCGCGAGCACAGTTGCTTATTGGTTTCTCAGGAGCGCATTTCAAAGGGGTCAGTCGGAACGGTGGGTGGTTTTTCCACCGTCTCCCAGTGTTTAGAAAACCCTGGCGCAAGTATAACAGTGCAGAAGGCACTCTGGCAACAGACACATTAAGCCTAATGGAAGTAACGTTTTCGTTTTATCTGAAGCCACCTTATTACTTGATATAACGAACGCAGACGCACCATCACCCGGGGTCAGCCTGGATGCGGCGAAGTCCACCACGCAGGCCTCCCATCCGTGCAACTTGATAGACAAAGCGTTGTTCATCAAGCGGTAGTGGGCCACGGGGCATCGGGTGGGCTTCAGAAGCACGTGACCAGGGATCAGGGCCCGGTGTTCAAACTCAAGCTCGGTTTCAGCGACCGCTAAGGCGAGTGCCACCTGCTGGACGACGGAGCGAAGCTGAAGAGGGCTGTCGAACACTCCGAGCTGCAGAAAGGAAAAAATTAACTCGTCTAACTTGTCAAGTAAAAACCCGGATCGGCTAGGTTATTTATTTTTTTAACGGGTAATTGTTTTATGCTGGGGTCCACCAAGACTTCTGTGACGTCACTTCTGTCACGGAAGTGACGTCGGTAAAATGCACAATAGCAGATGAAAAGGAAAATTCAGACGAAAACGTTTCGTTGATTTGGATCACAACATAATAGAAATAGCAATAGGTTCTATAAGATACATTTTGTTGCACGAAAAGAACAAAACCACGCAAATTGTGCGGAATTATTCAAAATATGAAAACATTGCTACAGATATAAGTTGCAAACAAGGGAGTCACTTCGGGAGAATAGTTGCATTCATGTCGACGTTATTTGTTGAAGTTATCGTAAAGAAGAGAAAGAGATAAACGGCAGCGCACAGCGGGTTAAGACGCGTACACGAAACACGAAAAAGAACCACACTAGCGCTGATAAAATGTCCTTTTTATTTCGGAAATACTTAGTTGAAGCGATGTTGATGATAGCTCATGCGTTACTGAAGTTCAATACCTCTGCGTGATAATTATACTGTCATGCTGAATAGTGGCGCTGAAAAATTTTGTTTGTGAAGTGCGTGATCCATGAGCTTAACTTTATTGGGGCTAACTAACAGAAAATCAAATTATTGAGTGTAACGTGGCAAAGCCAAGATATTATTATGAGTCATGCAGTGTCTGCTTGGGGGCTCCAGATTAAATCTTACCTCCTGTGGTTCCTTCGCATGCACCTATATCGAAGTACGTGGTTGTTTCTTAGTTGCATGTCACCCAAAGGAAAATATTCAAGCCGCGGCCAGGAATCGAGCCCACGTCCTCGAGCTTAAGAGCGCTGCACTATAGCCACTAAGCTGCAGTCTATTGGCCTAGTCAGTGCACGTAAACTGAATAATCAAATCACAACAATAGCAGCGAGCACAGTAGGCGGTGGTGAACAAAGTAATCCATCATCCAATGGTGTGGTTGGTCGGAAATCCACACATCTCTTTAGAGTAAAGCGTGGAAAAAGCATGTCCAAATCAACTGTGTGATTTTACGTTCAGAATACGCAAGAGACACGCTACAGTGGAGTCCTGAGGAACAATATGAAGGCCGAAGCCTCAGATGCCTCATCAAGCTGGAAAAGTGACCGTCGGCGGCGTCATCACGAAATGATGCAGAAAGTAATCTTGTGATGCCACATGATGTCATCATGACGCAGCAGATCGCCAAATTTTGTGACGTCATCATCGTGTCTCTGCGGCGTGCTATTGTTGTGCTCCCCGTAACTTCAACGCAAACTTCGCGGTGAAAGCACAAGTCGTACAAACCGCACGAGATAAGCGCGCACCCACGGGTGACCACGCCCTGTAAGGCAAAATACAAGTGGCACAGGTAGGAGGCGCGCGCGCATCCGAACTCCGGTGAAAACCAAGCGGTGCGACGACCTTTAAAGCGCGCCCTTCGCGCCATCTCGCTGGTGATGAAGAGAACACGCTGAAGCGCCTCCAAGCTCTGCGTACTGCCCGTGGTAATTGGTGTATATAAATAGCTCACCGTTATTACGCTGGAAGACGTATTCATTGTGGCCGAGTCGTTTAACTGTGGGTGCTGCAGAGCGAGGTCGCATGTTCGAATCTCCAGTTGCGCGCTTCAGAATTATTTTTTTCGAGAATTAATTTTGTTTTTGGCTTTTATATAATTATACACATACATATACATATACGGGACATGACGGTGACGCCGACGGCAAAAATTCAGCCGAAAGTGTTCATATAATTACTATTGCAGTAATTGTACAGTCATCAAAAACTCTTATATAACTTTTGCTGTCTCGTGGGGTGTGTCTTCTCTTTCGTTTCTGTCTTTTTTTTTGCGCAATCATACTCAAGTAATGGATTACCAACTTGCCCAGAATACTGCTCTTTAATTTAATTGTAAGTTTCATAAATTCAGTTTTATTGATGATCACGATGAGTGTCTCATGCTTTTTGTGACTTCGTATATTTTGATATCGCGAAATTAATTTAGATTTCATTTCGATCGATCTTTTTTGTCGTGCAATAATAAAAAGAGTTAAGGGAAAGCAATTGCTGACATAGCGCGTATGCCTTGCCAACCTCCCTCGTATCAATCTGTGTGTATGAGTGCGCACTTCATACTCAATTGCAGACAAGAACATCATCGCGGGACTTACTGTAATCTTGGAGAGCGGCTCCCCCGCGTTTTCCATGCAGATGACGGCGTAGGGTGAGTACAGCTTTCGTCCATCTGTAGGTGTCACGCACGCGCACACTCAATTTACGCTCACAAGAAGCTCATTCTGGTGCATGTAAAAGGAGATCCAAAACAATATTACCCCCTGAAAAACATTATCATCCCCTATTTTCTAATTACCTCCACGTCAAGCACTCTAGAATTCTACACGCCAAGCTTATTGAAGAGAGCAACAAACGGCAAGCGCAGACAAAGAGGTAGACGTGACACTGACAGGCACTGTCACGTCTTGCTCTTGTGAGCGTTTTAGGGCTATTCAAGTACCCCGCAACTTTACCAACCCGTCGAACTTGGCGCACTGATTAGAAGTCGCTGAACAGGGAATTTCACTACAATACAAGCAGTGGTGTAGTCAGGGGGTGCCACACCGGGCACGTAGTCTCCCCCCCCCCTCCCCCTATAAATTTATTTCTGCTGTGGGATACAGAGCCCAAAATGACACTCGACCACACTTTCCTGTCAACGAGTTCTCATCACTTCCTGACAATTTCCTGTCAGCGAGTTCTCATCACTTCAAGCCTCTGTCTTCCATTAAATGTGTCTCTTATTTGGCCTATCAGGATTATCGTCGGGAGCTGTAAGTAGAAGGTCCTTGTAAGAATCTAAGAAGCTCTCGGCTGCGTGGCTTCGCCACCCTATACGTAGTACACGTTTAACAAAGCCGCGTGTGTCAAAAAATACCGTAATTTCGCGTATATAATCCTCACGAAAAAAAAAAAAAACGGAAAAATGTGCTTAAAAAGCGGGGGTTCGGGTTATATGCAGGGCCGGGTTATATGCGAGATAATATGGTATCTTGTAATGCTACACATTTCTCATAAACATGTACTATTGGCGTGCTTATATTGGCGAGAAACATTTTACATTCGCTTCATTCGGTTCGTTCTCAGTGTGTTCGTGACATCGCGTTTCTATTGTGTTTCGCGGCTATTGACAGCTTGACAATGCACGATGAAAGAAATAATCGTTTAAGGTTGATACTTCGGCGTGTTGTTCTACTCCATGAAGTCGTTCCGAATAGAATCTGTTTAGACCAAAATTATTTCGCTGATTGTCTGTTTCTGAGGATTTCAAGAAATGTCGGGAATTATTGCCAGTTAAACAGTAAAGACGCATGCCTTGTGTTTTGTTATTGCTTGAACTTGACCCGCAATAGGGCTATTAATACTAGTATTATTTGTTTAACGGCACAACGAGACTAGATATAAAAAACAAGCTAAAAGAAGGGTGCATTCTATTTGTTATATACGCTAAGAAGGAAGAAAGTCCTTCGAAGATCGATAATAATGTGCTCACAATCTCTGAAATCTGCTGATCCCCTTCGCTTCAGGTAGCTGGTACACGCAGTTTCCAGTAGCGCGGGATAGCTGTCCCAAACGCAACGTGCCCTGTAAGAGACCATGGATGAGCTGTAACCCCGACGTTCTTGCCAGTTCTCAATGACTTCAGAAGTTCCGGTGACACTTTCTGTGAAAGCATTCGATATAATTGTTTACTGACAGAAACAAAACAAGTAAATTACATTGAAGTGTATAAGAGAACCTTACTTCCAAACTTTCATTGACTCCTATTTCTTACAAAAAACAGCTAAACATACTAAAAACATTTAAACAGAGCCGTAGGATAACATCCTAGGTGTTGCCGATTGAGGAAGAACTTTGGTAGCGGAAATAATCGTGACAGGGTATGACCCTTGCGTGTTGTCTATTTCTAATATTTAAAATGGAAAACGTGGTATTCATTTTCGTTCTTATGAACGTAATCGTGTGCCGGAAATCTCGAAACATAGCTTTTGAACAAGAATCCGAGCCCGCTCTCCCAATTTAGGAAGTTTTAGTAGCCCTCCTAAGTGAGCATTACATGTTAGGTGCCCTGTGCACAACTTACATATGAACCCGAGGAAATCCTCCTGTTTGGTTTTCCAGTCCATTGGCCAGCATCGTCAGGGACCTTTAGAGATGTAGAGAAAATGCATTATATGTTTATAGGCAGAAGATACTTCGTAGCTAACATTACAACCAAATTGGTGTCCAGCGTCCATGCACCATTGATTAAAGCAGTTATGTTCGTTGAAACATCAAGAAATTTTAACAAAGTTATCGGTGAGTTCGATCCTTAATATGCAAGAATTCCTGAGCGTTCCCATATTGCTGTCAGCAGAGAACTCGGCGAACTGTTCGTCTCGTGCCTATGTTTCCATAATTTCGGTTCTTTGAACGCATGTACTCATCTGTCTATTCTAGATCCTTACGTTGAGACGGGGGCTATAGTCCTTACATGGAAAGCTGAAAATTTCATTCACAGGCCAATTAACAATCTCTTCATGATAGCTAAGACTAAGTCCGAGCGTCTTTCAAAGCAAAAGCTTAGAAACAATAGATCTATTAAACATTTTCCCTACACATTTCAGAGGCCCTGAGCTCAATACCAGTTTAACACTTGGTAGTTCTGTAGTCACGGTCCCTGCATACTTAAGACGTTGAGGCTTTGACAGTCTGTACGTGTGGAAGGATCGAGGCTTAATGGCTATACAGGGTGTTTTTTTAGAAAATACTGATTTTTTTATAAAAATCCTATGACAGTAAGCTTCTTGCCGTTTTCCCACATGAAATCCATGTCGAGGCGGAAAAGCTTTGCCGCAGATAAAATGGCACTGTTCTCACTTATTAGCAAAAATTCGTTAACTGGCTTTTTAATTATTGACTTGAGGGCAGCTGTTTATATTAGAAAGTTGTAGTGCGTAGAAACCTATGGCATACCTATTCTTTAAAAATCACAAAAGTTGCACGTAGTTCGAGATATTCTTCATCGAATGTCAAGGGTGAAATCGAAACTGATCGCGCAAAGCGCGCAAGAAGCGCGGCCATTCTGTTACGTCAGACCGGAACTGACCGTCACAAGGGAGCGACGAAATTTGAATGAAGGCGCGCCGCGGCCATATGTTTTCGTGAAAAGCTGCAAGTAATCTCACTTGTGCACGCACATCGCCTTATTTTCGCGCGTATATACACTCTAAAAAAAAAAGGGAGCGAGAATGGAGCAACGGGCTCCGTTCCTCCTTCGGAGCCGCGACTTTCTCCTTTGCGGACGATTTACTCGTCGCGCCCTCTTGCGGCAAGCGCCAAGGGAGAAACTTTTCTCTTCAACCACGTGACTTGCGCGCGCGCGCATGCGCACGCCGAGTTAAATCGTGATTCTGTGCTTCGGAGAGCGGCTGCCCTTTCGCGCTCACTCGGCAGCTTCAGACCAGACTATCCAGTGCTACCGATCTCGGCCAATCGCGTGCAATTACTTGTACCTAGGATTGATGCGAGCAACACATGAGTGACGCTTATTGTTTTTGTTCTATGTGTTGAGCAACGTGTGTGGCGTCTTTTTTCTTTTTTTTTATAGGCTCGGCGTGTGCGCGATGCGCCGCATACTTCCATGTGTCTCGTGCTGTTTGTATACGTTTGCGCACGATCTGCTTGTCATAAATAAAGTAAGTCCCGCTTCACAAAACAGTCTTGTTTTAATGAACACCTTAGACTGTACACCAATAATTCAACTTTTTTCGGCGTTAACATACTTGGCTAGAGCACGCGTTTTTAGTTTTACACAGCACTTATAGCACTTATCAATACAACAAGCAATATAAAGAAGCGTGAAGGTTAATTTTTACAACATTTTAGCAAACGTGATACCACTGGACAGTGCATGCGTGAAAGTACGATAACATATAATTGCTGGAGTTTGACGTGTCGAAACCACCGTATGATTATGAGGCACGCCGTAGTGTGGGACTACGGATTAATTTCGATCAACTGGGGTTCTTTAATGTGCACCCGAACATAAGCACATGGGTGTTCTTAGCCTTTCGCCCCCATCGAAATGTGGCCGCCGTGGCCGCATTTTAACGTTAACCTGCATCATAATTGCACATATATGAAAAATAAGTCAATGACTTCTGTCAATTAAGCCAAAATTCTCAATCACATGCGTTTTGGAATACGCATGCCATCACTGAGAATTAGGAGCGACTTATGCACGCGTGCAGTATGTATCTCTCGTTCTAAGGATTTTGCTTTGGCGTGCGAAACTCAACACAAAATGAGCTTCTAATGACAGCTGTGCACAGTGGGTAATCACTAACACTCTCACTCACCTTTGTGAAAAGAGTATTCCAAATCTAACGCAAGACAAACCACCGCCACAACGACAACTACACAGTCGTCGCACAATGACCACAATTTCACACGCCAGGCGAATACCGTGACGTAACAGTAGCAGAGCAGCATGTAGGTACAGCGTACTGAAATATTGCAGACCACGTAGTGTGGGTAGCATTCTTTTCCACAATTCGCGCGGTGTAGCGCCAGTTTCTCTACTCAAGTAATCGAGCTGCCGCGACGCCAAGAGCTACTGACATCGCTCTCGAAAGACCACCGTCCGGTGCGAGGCCATCTTGTCTTGTTTCTTCGCACGACCCGCGTTGTAACGTACGTATACACAAATGAGACGGCCGTACCGCATCAGAAGCATTGTCACTGAAGGGCTAGCAGTTGAAAGAATCCACGGCCCATCGTCATACTTGTGGTCAACGCATGAACAGAATGTGAACAGATGTTAACGCCAAACCACTCAACGAAGTCGACGCGACGAAGGTAGAGTGACCTAACGAAGGCGACGGAATCTGAACTATGTTGCCGATGTTGCGCCCTCACACAGTAACTATTGAAAATAAAGAAATCAGAGAGAGAAATTTCATCTGTGGCCGCTGTCGGAAGATGGCGCTACTTCAAAGTGTCGCCGGAATGGTACGAACGGTTCTCGATATGGTCGTTTTCGCACTAACTTAATCAATTCTCTGTAATTATATTGTTCATTATCATGCGGCTTTAGATTAACTGGTGCGCTTGGCTAAGTCATAGCTACTATTTAATAATGTCGGCGTATATTGTGACGCAGCCATGAAATCGTAAAGAGTTGAAGAAAAATGACGCATCTTTGTGCCGCCATGGTCCACTGTAATTCAGTGACTATATAAGGGCCAGCGCTTCTTAGGGTATGTGTAAACGTCTGCACGTATGCGTCTGTAGTGAATTGTTTGTGTTGGGAGTTTTATACATGCGAATGAATTGGGTATGTATTGAATTGAATGTGCGTATATGTGTCTGCCTAGTGAACGTGTGCGTATCAACTTTCCGGTATCCTTGAGTAATCCATGAATGAGCCTACCTCCCCGAAATGCCGTGTACAGTATCAACGTACGCCGCCTCAGTCGGTCAGAAACAACGTTTTTTTTTAGTATTGTTTAATCCCTCTAGAATGCGCCAGCTACCACCTACTTCGCGGCCGCGGCGCTCTCATAGCTCCACCTACTTATATGAAGTTGAACATCTATCTATCGAAACTATGCTCTGCTGCGCCGGGATTGTTTTGATGCGACAGAATGTACATTTTGGAGGCACAAACGCGTGGATAACGTCGCTACACCGTGTGACGCTTCGACAAATAAAGACAGCCAGCCTAACGTACAGTCTCCGGGTGAGAGCCCCTTTGCAGTATCTGTCTCTTAAAGTGACCGCCGTCTCGCTGGCCGAGCGAGACGTACGAGTTCCGTCGTTCCGTTTCGCGAGGTTTTCATCACTACAGGTTTGCCTGCTTGATTTTATTGTCATAGCGTTCGATATTAAGCTCAGCGGGACCGTTTTTTGTGACTGCCAGTGCCGCATACTCTTTATCAGTCGAGAATCGATGCGCTCGCTAGGCCTAAATCTATTGCTCGCTTCACTGGCTTGGCGTCAGCCATCTTGATTTTGACGGTTTCTCCATTGAAAAGGGAGGAACGGTTTCTCCATTTGAAGACGAACATTGGGGACATCGCCGTTTCTCCCTTAAAGGAGAGAGGGTCACTCCATTTTTTTTAAGAGTGTAGTGTTTCATGCTTACCCTTTCTTTCGAACTTTGCAAAAGAAAACCGCGATATCAACCTTTTCTTTGTCTGGTAAGCATAAAACTCAGGGGATGCCACTTCGGCGCTTCTTCTTGCAGACACGCGAAACAGTTATTCGTGCTTCCTAATAGTTTAAGAAAGAAACACATAAGCATCACCCATCCCGCACAAACATTAAGCTGTCTACTTGCGTATTTAAGAATGTTTGCCGAATTTTCTTGCCAGATTCTGCTTCTGCGCGCCTTCATTCGAATTTCATCACTTCCCTGTCACGTGTCGTCCTGGTGTTCTGCCGCACTTTCTGCACGCCGGGCGCGATCAGTTTCAATCTTGCCCTTGAAATTCGATGGTGAATATCTCGAACTACGCAACTTTCATGATTTCTAAAAACTGGGTGTGCCATAAATTTGCCCGTACTGCAACTTTTTAATATAAACACCTGCCCTCAAGTCAATAATTAAAATGACCAGTTTTTTGCTAATAAGTGGCAACAGTGTCATTTTATCTGCGGCAAAGCTTTTCCGCCTCGACATATTGGCCGCGAGGGCCACCACAGGAGAGACCGGCGCTGCTATCGCTGTGACGTGGAAAACGCCATCACGTGACTCTCCTTTGCCGCCGAAAGCTACGGGAAACGCTGCTCGCTGCTCGTTGCCAACGCTGCTCGCTGCATCTCATGCCCGAGGTTGAAGCTTTGTTTTTTCTTCAGCATGGTGTATTTCTCTGTGCCACAGTGCCGAACGTATTCGACCGAGCCCGGTGTGAGTTTCCACGCGTATCCCAAAACTACCCAAAACGAAGAAGCAGCGAGATGCGTGGTTGATAAAGCTTCGAATGGGGAAGCAACCCAGCACCCATTATCGCGTGTGTAGCAAGCACTTTCGCGAAGATTTTGTGTACTGCGTTGGAGCTAAAATGTTCGGTAAGTACTACGTGAGACTTTCCGTGACTGTACACACAGGATTTTACGACGTTTATTCACGTCAAGCTGGAAAAGACGGTGCCTGGTTCCCGAAGCAGTGCCGTCGCAAAACCTTCCTGTCCGGCCCATGGACCGTCCAAAACTTGGCGGCGACGCTCGGTACAAGGGCGGCGAGAGAGACTTTGTCTCGGTGTTGTTCTAAATTTACGCTGCATATTCGGACGTGGTCGGCCTCATAGACTGCCTCTCCCTCCGTTAGCAGCCGCGATGTGCTGAACTGCTGGTCAATGAACTCGTTGATGCCAGAAACCGGCAGAGTCACTGGAAACGAGATACGGTAATTGTAATTAGTAGTCGAACAAGCGATTCTCACGTGCTGGCATGATATCACATCAGTCAATGTACCCCTCGCAGTGAAGCACACGAAGCGGAAGCGTGGATAAAGAAGACAAAAATATATGCGGTTGAACTTCCACTTATTAAAATATATCTGTTATAAATCATCGTCCGGCAACAGTTCTGGCTAAAGGGGTAAGCCGCACTCACCACGAGCGTTGTGGACATTACTGTTATTGCGGCAAAATCACGTATGGCTACCTTTACGAAAGATCTCACGAACGTAATAACCAATGTCGAAGCATCGTTTGCACTCGGTCATTTGATTACGCGCTGAAAACTAGGGCAAGGCGCTGCCGTGAATTGTGCGCGGCAGTCCGCGCCGATCGAAACGGTACCTCTCGGCCGCGCAACTTCTACGCAAAAGCAAGAGATAGGTGCGCGATGTCGCGCTTGCCTCAGTAAACATAAATGTACACGAGATGCGTGGATGCTTCGAGTTACATATTAGGTAAATTACATAACTCACCTTGAGTGGCCTCTTCACGTTCGGTGTCACGTACGGAGCGGTGCGCGCACTCGCTCCGTCGAGAGTGCACGACGCGACGATTACAGCGCGTTGGCTCACGAAAAACCTTTGCTGGCAAACACACTGATTGCTTCACAGCTAACACAAGTGCATTCAGCGCTTGCAAAACGAGAAAAACCGCGGCTGAACACTGGCGACGTCGAACACTCCGCGCACTCGGTACCACGTGATGCCGTTTTATACGTCACGGAGAGATTCCGGCAGATGGCGCCACGGTATGTCCTCGCCGCCAATAGTTCATGTGTGAAAACGGCAAGAGGCTTACTGACATAGCATTTTTATAAAAATCTGTATTGTCTAAAAAAAACACCCTGTATAAGCCGTGGGTCCAGTGTCCTACGCACTAAGAAGATTAGGTTTTCGAATACCTTAGGAGGTCGGCGGTTCGATACTCTACAGACTCGGTAGGTTTGCGACTGGAGTACCTGAATGGTCATAGCAGATTACAACCTATGAAAAAAATCAAGCTCCACCCACAGCCATCACTGTTCCACCCAGAGATAATTTGCATAAACGTTTGATCCAATCACATTTGCTCATTTCCGTGACGTCAAGAAACTTTCCCGTGTCTCAGATAGTTGGGGTTCCCATATTGACACATGTTCGTGTCGCCCTGGCAAATTTCATCAGAGATTCTGACATTACTGTTTAGCCGAAGGTCATGTCTTAGGTAGGAATGACGAACCTTTAGTTTTCTTTATGCGCGGTATTTACATTACCAGAAAAAAAGTGCCCATGGTTCGAAAGCAAAGCAGCTAGCGCGTCTCTCTTACATAGGCGATTGACAATCGCGCAGCGCTTTTTTTGGGCGGAGCTTGTAATTATTCATTGGCTGTAACCATAAATACGAGTTTCAAGGCTTTATAACTTACATATCCAGAAGTTCGAGGGTTTGGAGTCCCACACCCCTGATTACCCGTAGTTTTGATTTGCTATTCACTGCATACCAAAGTATGATTCCCATGCATTTCTTATGCAGCCCTACGTGTCCTTATGTGGGAAAGGCGTTGTGTTACGTTACAGACAAGCGCACTAGTTTGAGATGCAGAAGCGTGGTAAGATGGGCCAGTCAGTAATGGCTCATTGCGGAACAGAGCAAAAAAAAAAAGACAAAACACCATCGCCCCTCACCTTCCTTCTCACCCTCTCTCCTGCACCTCTTACGCAGTCTTGCATGTTTTAACACAGGAGCTGTTTAAGCTCGGAGGAACTACGTCAGTCGCGAATAAAGATTATCATCATCAGGAACCGGCACGCGATCTCTTCGTCCTCTTTTTCATCTGCTTTTTCACTCCAAAGAAAGTGCGCCGATTTGTCCGGAGTTGGATGCAATAACTCTGATGGGCGAGAGAAGGAGCACAGAGAGAGAGCGAGAGAAAGAAAAGGAGAGATAGAAAGAAAAGATAAAGTTAACAGAGAGAAAAAATAGTAGAAAGCCAGAAAAAGATAGAACATAGAAAAAGATGGAAAGACAGAGAAAGATATAGACAGAGAGAGAAAGAAATAGAAAGAAGACGACAGAGAAAAGAGATAGAAAAAACAGAGAGCAAGACAACGAGAGAAAGAAGGAAACAGACAGAGCCAAAGAAAGAGATAAAAAGAAAGATGAAGCGAGAAATAAAGAGAGAAAGAAAGAGAAGAGAAAGAAATGCATATAAATATATAGAAAGAAAGAAATAGAAATGAAGAGAGACAAAAAAGAGATAGAAAGAACAGAGAGAAGGAGAAAGAGAAAAATAAAGAGAAACAAGTAAGGCCGCCCAGCTCCACGCCTTCTTCAGGCTTGGCACCACCAGTGCGAAGCTCCCTTACTTTTTTCTTGTATATATTGGCTAGCCCTTAGCAATAAAGCTTAAGTTGCTAGTCAGCGCTTGTTTGTGTCTCCTTCTCTGGTGTTTCGTCCTTTTTTTGTGCTGTTTCCGCAATGGCCCAGACACGCTTCGCATTAACGGAAACTTCAGTGAAGCCATAAGCTTGGTAAATGTTACGCGACTCACCAGCCTATGCGGATCTCGTTGATCACACAACGCAGGTGCTTCACGATGTGTGCGCAGTCGTACACCTTGAGCACCATCGTTTGCCCCCGCACCGCAGACACGAGGAAGATGTCGGCGTGCTCACTCTCGTGAAGCTTCACGCAGTTCTCCACGCCCCTGCAGCGTTTCGAATTCGAATGTAAGCCCAGCACAAGCTCACGCCAACGGCGAGAGTGAGTGGGCTGGCAAGTTTGCCAGCGAGTTCGCTCATGAGTGGGCGTGTGAGTGGGCTAGTGACTGCTACAGTGACTGGGCTATAGTGAGTGGGCTAGAAAGTGGGCAAGTGAGTGGGCCAGTGAGTGGGCCAGTGAGTAAGCTATTAAGTGACCTATTGAGTGGGCTATTGAGTAGGTCAGCGAGTTGACCCGCAAGTGGGCCACCTAGTAGGCCAGTGAGTGGACTAGTGATTGTGCTAGTGAGTGGGTCAGCGAGCCGGCTAGCGAGCGGGTCACTGAGTGGGCCAGTGAATGTACCAGTAAGCGGACTAGTGAGTGGGCCAGCGAGTTGACCAGAGAGTGGGCTCGTGAGTGTTATAAGAAGTGGGCTAGTGTGACTGTAACTTTAAGTACGTAGGAACGAAGAATAACATGGACAAAAAGAGGGAGCAATTGCACACGCTGCGCTGTCGCCTGTTGTATTATACTTGTCTCATTGTTTCGTGTTGTTACTAATGGTACTGGTTGATGCATCGTTTGGTAGGAGCAGCGAGCGCTGGGGACGGGACGGTGGGATAACGGCAGACAAGGAGCTGGTTGCCTATAGCTTTCTCACCGTTCCGCCATCAACGCTGTTTCTTCCTGTCCTATGTAAGATATCAATCATGCAGAGGCCGTTTTGCATGCGCACTCACAGTTCCTGCAGCAGAGTACAGAAGGATACGGGCTCTTCCTGCCTGCAGGCCTCGAGCAGCTGTTCGAACAGATTACGAGGCCGCTGTGGCGTTTTCAGTCGATGGTCACGTGTGGCCACTAGGGAATCGAGTGTGGCAGTGGCCGAGAACCAGGCATCTTGAGTCCCAACGTCTAAGGAGCAGATGCTCGCGGTTGCCGACGACCGCTCGGAATTGGGCAGCTCCATGTACGCTGTCTCTTCTGACAGGCCGCTCGTGTTGAAGTCCGAACAGTCTGCGCGTGAGCGTGCAAGGCACAAAAAGAAAACCGCTCAAGCATTCGCTGTCTTGTACCTCACACAGAACAACACAGAAGGCTCATGGGCAACAAGTACCTCAGTATTTCTTCCGTGGCCCTACACCTCACAGGACAATAAATCGACGCGGTCATTAACACAGGTTCTAAAATCAACCAGGCTTAATTATGTATTGTAGGCATGTAATAGAAAGCTAGGCATTCCACCCTGATGGCACCTTCCTCTTTCTTCTTTCTTTATTAATGCGAAAGCCTTAGATACTTCATCAAACGCAAAAAGGGACCGTCGGCGTCAACACGCGAGATGCAAAAAATTATGATTGCGTGATGACGTCGCCATTTGGCATCACAGATGGCCAAAATTTGTTTCGTCAGCATGACGTCACTATGACGTCACATTGACGTCATCACTTAACGTCGTCGCTTGGTCAGAGGTTGGCCGATCATGGAGAGGCAAAACCAGGTGAGGTGCAGAAAGCTTGCAATGCCTCTGATCCTGGAGGCAGTCCAGAATCATATTACGTGCAGAAAGCTTCAGGAGGGGTGAGGGGGAGGATCAGTACATTGACTGAGAAGAAAAAGAAAAAAAAAACGTTACTGATCGCTTCATTTCATGACGTATTTCCGTCACGGAAATACGTCATGAAAGTCTTGGTGGACCCCGGCATAAAACACTTTCGTGTTAAGAAGGCGACTTTTGCCTCAAAGTGCTCTTAGGCGAATGCATAAGGGATCCCGTGAGTTCCTTTGATGCCCTAATTCCTTTCGCCGACAGTAGGGTAACGGACTGCACAAGTTTCCGGTGGACGTCCCTGCCACTCCTTCTTTTCCTTCTCCTCCTTTTCTGTGTTTGCTTGCGCCCTTGTGAAATCAGTCTATAACAACTATCCAGAAGGATTTCATGTACGGAGAACTAACAAGTACATAGGCTCAATTTGTTGGCTACTTGGTTGAAGGCATTGTAGTGGAGGAGTGCGAAAGACCAGGACATAGTAAGACACACAAACGACTACTCGTAGCGCTACGTGTGGATGTTTGTGTGCCTTGTTCTGTCCTCGTCTTTCGTGCTGCTCTCCTACAATAAGTGTATAGGAAAGACGATCGCGTTGTCAAGCGGATTCTTGTCTTCATCCGGTCCGTGGATGTCATTCGGGCCCTACGTTAAATTCCTCGATGATTTCAAAGCCGGCAATGACGGCGTTTAGAACCAATAGGGAAGGTCCTAGCCTGACCGTAACAGGAATGTGGACCAAGAAGGGCTGGTAATATGGCAACTACGACAACATCGTAGAACTCCAAAGTCCAGACCAACAATGATAGTTCTCGGTGACGTCTAAAGGAAAAACTTGTTGCTGTGTGCAGTGAATGAACTTAGCAAAATACAAACCTAAACCGACTAGCACGGCTTTCCGCTCTCAAGCAATTCGTCACTCAAGCACTTCACTTCCCACTCTAAGAAGAAAAGGTGTCCTTTGACTCTTTTTTGCTTTACATGTGACTCTCACCTGTATAACTCTCTCAAGAGAGACACGTGGACCCTCTTCAGGAGAGTAGTGGGACGCACGACTTTCCAAAAGAGAGTTAGCGAGTCTCTCTAAAGAGAGTTATACATACAAGTGTCGCATGTGTAGCAAAAAAAAGTCAAAGGACACCTTGTTTCTGAGTGCCCGGTTGGTCGGCACCACGGTGTAACAATTTACACCGTGGTCGGCACTGAAAGAACACGCTCATTTACCGCAAGTATGGCATGCGTTCAGGGAGCATTGTTGACCAGATCCCTACTAAGCCATTCCTGGTAAAATCGCAGAATTTAATTTCTGCACCCGCACACTTCCCAGTTTATGAGCCAACTCTTCAGTTATCCAACTGCAATATGATTTTATAAAACAATTAGGCGTTGGTTCAAACGATCGTTTCTGTATTGTCTTTTCATTTGGTCTTAATCATATGATCAGCTTTGTGTTTTATCATCGTGCTTTGTTGTTAGTACGGTAACATTGGGTTTCAAATTTGGAGGTTAAAAATGCATTCCTGTCAATTTTGCCCCCACTTTGCTCAGTCATTGTTATATTAAGTAGGTGTCCGAGTTTTTTTTTTTTTTTTTCGCTGATCGGCGTGGTACAGCTTGTTCGAACACAAAACCAAGTAGCCACTGTTGGCGACATAACTTCTTGATCCCTTAGAAGATCCCTTAGAAGATCCCTTAGAAGAGCTCCATTTTGTGTCACGTTAATGGCAGTGATATCAAGAGTTATCGGTGGTCGAACAACTGCGTCATACGATTGTTCTATTCCAATGGTACTGCTGCTGAAGATACGTTATCGAATCTTCAATCCCGAATCGAACCCCCCCCACCCCCTCCATTCCCGGCCAGAGGGGTAGGGATGGGGTACATTCCAGTGCGTACAACAATCACAACGGCGCGCTTCTAGGAACGACCTTCCTTTATGGGGGTGTAGTATTACGTTCTAGAATCATGAATGATTCCTATAATCGCGACCGAGTTCGCGCGCGGTGCCAGAAACGCGATAACAAAACTGTTCATCTAGAGCAGACTTTTCACGTGCGTCAAATGAGGTGCAACAGTTGACCTCGACTGGTGCAGGCTCTTTCCGGATGTAATACCTCGTTCCAGAATCGTGTATCGCCCGATATTACGACCGGGCTTTCGCGTGGCTCGAGAAAAGCGATAACGAGGCCGTTTATCTAGAACGAAGTTAGTTGAGGCGGCAGATGAGAGAGAGAGAAAGAACAAGGATAAAAGAAATGCACGGAGGTTAACCAATGCTGAGCCCGGTTGGTTATATTGCCTTGAGGAAGGGGAACAAAATAAAAATTCACATGGCCCCATATGCACTCGCCTAAGACGATTCGAAGGCCCGAAAGCCGTCTTCCTCTTTTTTTTTCTTCTCAATCGACTGTATTACCCTCCTACCCCCCCCCCCCAAAAAAAAAAAACATTTTTGCACCTTATGTGGTTTTGCGCCTGACGCGCAGACTGTAAGGAAAAAAAAAAAAGATCCTTTTGACTCCTTTCGGGGAGTCTTGCCTTGCCACGTATGACTCTCTTTAAAGAGGCACGTCAACTCAATTTGGGGGGTCATTATACTCTCTTCGGATTGTCGTGTCCCACAAGAGAGTTAACGTGCCTCTTTTAAGAGTGTCATATACGTGGCAAGTAAAGACTCCCCGAAAGGAGTCACATATACTCTTTTTTTTCTTAGTGCAGGTGTTGCAAACTTTCTGCCGTTCACGGGGTTTTGCAGCGCTTCCGAGATCGGTCCGCCTTTGACCAAACAACTATGTGACGCGATGACGTCATCACGTGACGCTGTGTTATGTGACGTCAGAGTAACGTCACAAATACTGGCGATCCGTCACGTCATGATGACGTCATGCGGTGACGTAATCATATGATGACCTTTTCCATCTCTCGTGTTTGCGCCGCCGATGTCACCGACGGAGATTTTTGGAGTTTCGATTAGGCATCTAAAGCTCTCGCCTTAATAGTTTCTGGGGTTTCACGTGCCCGAACGAAGATATGATTATGAGGCCCGCCGTAGTGGAAGGCTCAGGAAATTTCGACCATGTGGTGTTCTTTGACGTGCACTGAAATCGCGCAGTACACGGGCCTCTAGCATTTCGGGCCCATCTAACTGCGACCGCCGCGGCGGGCATTGAACCCACCACCTTCGGGTCAGCAGCCGAGCACCGCGACCGCTGTACCACCGCGGCGGAGTCATCTCACAAAGATCAACTTCATAATGATGTTCGAAGGACTGCTTAAGGCTGCCACAGTGGCGTAGCTAGGGGGTGGCACCCTGGTGCTGAAAATTCGTTCTTTCATAGGATACCGAGCAAAAAAATGACACTGGACCGCACTTGCCTGTCTGGCCTCCATTTGGGATCGAGTACGTGCCCCCTTCGAAATTAATTTCTGCCTACGTCACTGGGCTGTTACACCGTATTCTTCAGTATACATGTCAATGGCAATATTGGGTTAAAAGATAGGTACACTCGCACCCAATATGAGTTGCAACTTGTTGTCCATGATCAGGGGCGTAGGCAGACTTTTTTTTTTTTTGGGGGGGGGGGGGGTGTCACCACCTTGATCTCAAGTGGGGGCCGGGCAGGCAGATGTGGTCATGTGTAATTTTGTGCTCTGTGTGCCGTGGCAAAAATATATCGGGGGGGGGGTGGGGCACGAGCCCGGTGTGCCCTCCCCCCTTCCTGGCTACGCCACTGTCCATGCTCTAAGTGACACCAACACTGCAAAGCGGTGCCGTCTTAGCAAAAGTTACCGAAGTCGACAGTGTTTCAGTCACTGCTATTCTCTAAACCAATTTAATGTTTCCCATCAGGTAGCCGCTCAGGTTTCGGGTTCATTCAAACACGACCACTGTGTTACAAATCATATCGAGCGCGACTGTACGTAGCTTGACCTGAGCTACTGGATCGATCGAATAATAATAAATGTTGGCATTTGACTTCCCAAAACTACAATTTGATTATGAGACGCCACAAGAGAGGGCTCCGGAAATGTCGACCAACTGAGGTTCTTTAACGTCCAATGACATCGCACAGTACATGGGCCTCTAGCATTTTCGCCTCCTTCGAAAATGCGCCCGCCGCGGCCGGGATTCGATACCGTGACCGGGTCAGCAGTCGAGCACCATATTCACTAGAGCACTTTGGCGGGTAATCGATCGAATAAATCGTGGCTGTCGCAGTACAAGTTGCATTGACTAACACTCACCGCCATCCCCGCGACCAGAGTGTCGTTCCTCTCCGTTGCTCCCTTCACAGCCAGAAGAGTCGTCCGACAGCTCGAGCAGGGGCTTGCCTTCGTCATCGTAATCTCCGAATACAGCGATCTCTTCGGCACCGTCTTCGCTCGCCGAGCCGGCCCCGTCCAGCAACTGTTCCTCGAAGTCCCTCCCAACATCGGTGCCGACCGTGGCTCGGACTCTGTCGCTGGCCGCCGCGCTACGGGACCACTTGCCCCTGGTACGTAGCGGCCCTTCCTGGCCAACACGAGAGCCGAGGACGTCGCTAAGCCTAATGGCGAGGAACTCGCTAGCCCGACGACCATGCTGGTTTTCTCGGGTCACGCCGCGTAGCCATTGCTGAATCGTGCCGGCAGCGGTCACTTCGTCTGCTCGAGAAGTGTCGTGGCTCTCTGCGAGACACAACAAAAGGTGGGGTTTATATACCCTCGTTGTGGGATTCGAACTTGCGCACCACGAGCTTTTGGCATTCGTATAGTACCGCGAAGCTGTATGTGACTATAGGCCCTTCGTAGCTCTGCGAACGGTAATGCTGCGAACAGAAAAAAAAAAAGCCAGCCAGGTACGCGTCACAGAAATTGGACAAGCCTCACTACTCACCACTGATCCACTAAAAATGATGATGTCTGCGGGCAAAGAAAAGTAAATAAATCCATCATGCTGCTCAAAAAAAAAAGTAAATAATCCCTGTAGAGCTTGCACAAAACGCCAAGCGTATGCTTCAGGCCATACATAAAACAAATAGTTAAGAAGTGAATAATTAAATAGGTAGGATAATATGTAAATATCTAAAAAACCTCACAGGATGCCATCGCCTTCGAGGCAACTCGAAGGCGAAAGCCATGGACATAGGACCATCTTTGTCTTCTCGAGGTTTCACGCTTTCGTGAAGCAGAAGTGAAAGTCACGCGGGAGCCGGTATTTGTATATTTGTTTTATTTTTGTACTTACGCGTGCGCCGCAAGGACGAAGTGAACGAAGTTAAAGCGCAGTTCATGCGCATGGAGACACGAAGAGCGCCTGTGGCTCCAGTTTTTTTTTCTTTTACTTTTCGTACCATTAGCGTTTCACCACAAACTTTTGCCGTTCCATGAAGCATATAAGACTTTTGCCTGAATAATGGCGCTCGATGTAGCCGCACACCTGTCTGAGTAGCTCCGAAAGAAAGGATCAACACAGCTAATATAACAGTAATCTAATACAAAGTACTCAAACATTAGCACCTGCCTATTCATTAAAGGCATTAGCATCACGAGGAACGTAATGCAAGGTATAGTTCCATTCTTCAGAATATTAGCTCAGGTTCTTTCTTCATAGGCGTGAACACTGCCAGTATTCTTATACCGAGAAGCTGGGCAGCATGAGTTGTAGAACGACGCAAACGTTTCTGCGACACTTTTTTATTGATATATAGAGATTATTTATATATACACTGTCTCGATTGAAAGGGCTACAACTCTGCCTGAATAGGTTCCATCCACCAATACATAAGCTCAGGAGCGGTGACAAACCATAGCAAAAACAATGCAAAAGTAGTTCGAAAACAGACACCATATCGCCAACAGTCTTATGAAATTATGTCATTCGAATGCATGGTAATGCGACGACAATAACCCACAACAAGAACAAAACACAAAAAATTACACACACACACACACACACACACACACACACACACACACACACACACACACACACACACACATATATATATATATATATATATATATATATATATATATATATATATGTGTGTGTGTGTGTGTGTGTGTGTGTGTGTGTGTGTGTGTGTGTGTATATGTATGTATATATGGGGGGGGGGGGTTAAATCCGTTAACAGGCGTTAAAGTACACGATCATGTTGTTTACTTTCAGGACATTTCAGGATAATAGATAACAACACGCGTATTCGCGCATCAAGCGCCCATGTTTATATTCATGCTCACCTGCACTGCTTGCTTCCGCATCGCTCAACAACGCGGGAAATTCGACGGCCAACAGTTCCCGCGAAGAGCGCCGACGGCGAACTTGGAGGCTGCGCCGCATTCGGCCACCTGTCGGTAGAAGTGACGCGCGCCAGTCATAGAACCGCAGTGTAATCGCAATCGTGCAGAGACAATCTTGATAGCGGAACACAATCAACATTTCCTGAAATCTTATGCTGCACCATGTGCCTGAAGTGCCAAAGGGAACTTGGGCCCTCGTCATGTGTATTGACACATGTTTAGCCTGATTTCCTCGGTTAATTTGTAGTGTTCTTTGTACACTGGCATAAAACTTTTTTATGTTTTGTTTGTTAGAATATGCAAACAGGCCGCATCGCTAGCATGTGACATTGTGTATGAGCCAGCGCACCGCACACGCCGTTGAGGAGGAATACAAAACACACAGCCGAGAGGTTAGAATTACTCTTCCTACTTCGCGCAGTTAGCGCGACCGCGAGATGCTGCAGCTCGCATACTCTTCAATCCGCACATACCATATCGTATGGAAGTGTGCGCATTTAGGTTATATTATACATCGTGCTTACCGGTAAACTACAGCTCGTCAAAGCTCCGCCTGTAAAGATTAGATTAGCTATGAGGCATTGCCCGCGGTCATTTGGAACGCCATACATTTTTTAGCGTGTGCACGGAGTCAGTGATGCTGGCGTCATAAATAAAAGCATCGTAGGGCAATCTTGGCTGCGCCTAACGTCTGTAGCGCTTTGTTCTGAGCGCACGTTAAATTTCGTTATCTGCTCATAATAAATCCCATTTGTACAATGAACTGGGCTAGTCGGTATTCTTTCATTTTGTTGTAGCGCGACAAAGACGTGCGCCATTTGTGTGTCTTTGCTTTTTCCTCGTCTACGTCGCGTTTTAACATATTAAATCCATTCCGTAGCACATCCGTGGGGAATCCGTAGCGCATCCGAGACCAAACGAAGAGCAACGTGCGCACGCGCTCACACACGCGTGCGCGTGCAGTACTAGCATGACACACAACCAAGCCCGAACGTGCTACCTTGTAATCATTACCTGGCTCTGAGTTCGTCGATAACCTGTCACCTAGCAGTTCATTCAGGGTCAAGTGCCCATGACATGACGTTTCGGAACCAAACGAAGATCGCGATGTCGGCCTTCCTAATTTGCGACGGCAGCACCTGGGAATTCAGAAATATCAATGATTATGTGCAACGGGCGGATTTACAACGCACAACAACAACAACAACACGGTCAGCTAGATTGGGCTTATCATCGCCTAGAATTTGAAGTTCCCCTGTGCATAGGTCGGCAAAAAAATGTGGAGCTCACTCAGACTCACTCAAATAATGTATTCTCCGCTTAGGGCTCAGTCAGACTCAGACTCACCAAAGTTTTCCTCAACCGGACTCACTCGGACCCAGACTCACCAAAATTTTTCTCAACCAGCCTCACTCGGACTCAGACTCACCAAACTTTACTAAGTCGGACTCACTCAAACTCAGACTCACGACTCAATCTGAGTCTGAGTGAATTGACTCATGAGTCCGTTAGCGAAAAATTAGCTTTTTCGATCATTGTGTCAATGCTTTTTCACAGCAATTTCTCACATAATCGGTGATATGCCTTTGATCTTGTTCCTTCAAATACCAGTTATCAAATTCTTCAATCCAGTAAGGACATTTTATGAAATACGTGACTGACAGGGTATATTTTTATCAAGAACTTCCTGTGAAAGAGCTTGTGAACGGAGATCGTGGCACTTCCCCGCTCCCTCCCCCACCTTAACTCACGCCTCTGATCAATAAATATTCAGGTGGCGCATGAACGCTAGTGCGTTGAGATATGTGTCAATGGATTCGAGTATAAACGTAAGCCGATATAAGGCTGCTAGTAATGCTGAAGATGCGT
This sequence comes from Rhipicephalus sanguineus, assembly GCF_013339695.2. Lineage (NCBI taxonomy): Eukaryota > Metazoa > Arthropoda > Arachnida > Ixodida > Ixodidae > Rhipicephalus > Rhipicephalus sanguineus. The sequence continues at coordinate 31,495,989 of NC_051185.1, read as the reverse complement.
AGGTAGGACGATAGGTCGGCAATAAACTGTGGAGCTCACTCAGACTCACCCAACAAATATATTTTGCGTTTAAGGATCACTCGGATTCAGACTCGCCAAAGATTTCCTCAACTGGACTCACTCGAACTCAAACTCAGTGACTCACCAAACTTTTCTCATACACTTAGTGGTTGAAGTGCGCACTGGGGGCCGGATTTCGCAATCGCGTTCAACTCTTAAAGGCGAAGCTTAAGGCTCCCTCAATTTTTTGCACTGCCTCCGCGATCGGCCCATATTTGACCAAGGTACGATGTCATGTGATCAAGTCATCATGTGACGTTATGATGACGTCATCTGTGACGTCATTGATGACTTTTCGCATCACTCGTCCTTGTTGACATCGCTGGACACCGACGCCGCCGACGCGAGAAGCCGACATCCGACGGTCAACTGTCGCATTTGGTGAGGCATCTAACGCTTTAGCCTTAATAGCTCACTGACCATTTCAAGATGACTCCGAGTACGAGCGGCAGTAGGATGACCGGCGCACCCGTTGGGATATCGTCACGACTGTCACGGACAACCTGGAGTGCCTGACTGACACTCTCGTAGCGCTCGGTGTCGATTCGCTCGGTCGCTGCGCGGACATGCTCGAAAACTGGATGCGTCTGCGCGTACCCTGCGAAGACCGATAGAAGAGAGTTAGGGACAGAGAAATGAGCTAGTTGGTAAGGATTCATCATAGAAGAAAACAATACCTGAAAACACGGCCCCAATTAAGAGAAGATAATCGGTGATGAATTACCCGTAAGTCGTCGTTAACCGGACGCTTCCCTTACGTTGTCGAGAAGGTAAATCCACGCCAATATCCGATGAATTTGCGGCATTGTACAGGCACAAGCATAAAGAAACGCTCAAGTGCTCGAGGCATGGTAGTGGAAGCACGACAAAATGTCAGCTGACGTTGCCATTCGAAAGAAGGCTTTTTCCATGTCTCATAATTGGGTCATTTCTGAAGGGGATTTGACGTCACATTTCGAGAAACATATGAGCACTGATATCCAGAATAACTGAAATGGAGACGCGGATTCTAATACATACGATGTTTGTTCCGCTGTTATGTTTTGACACATGATGACCGGATGAGGTGCCTCATAAAAAAATGCTTGACGCCAATCACGTCTGCGTAGCTTATGAACATAATATTAAAATATGTATTAAAAATGTGGGACGACGACGGTCATATGCAGGCTGAGCCGCTAACGAAAGATTCGCGGGCCGCATGCGGCCCGCAGGCCGCGTGTTTGAGACCCCTACTCTAGAGTATATATTTACGCATTGAAGGGAGTATCATGTCTGCGAATAACATTCATCGTCAGAGAATTCTATATCCTACCAGCGTCTTGCGAAATGTCGCCCCTCAGAGACAACTATAATGGTGGCTTACGAGTGTCCCGCTTCTGTGCTAGAAGCGGCGGTGCACCGTAAAAGTCATCGTCCGAGTGTCGCTGACCGATGCCGAGTGCAGAGAGGGGCCACTGCTGATTGTAGACGCGAAAGTAGATCGTGCCCAGCACTGCAGTGATGGCAATCAGCCAGAGAACCATTTCGGCAGCCGTGTGACGGTTTCTTCTTTTCGGTCACGTCTCCCACTATGATGTTGGTGCTCATGTTGATGCTGCTGCTTGCTTGCTTGCTTGCTTATTGCTTGATTCTTGGCCCCTACCCACTACGGGCGATTGGCCATAAAACCGGCGGTCAGTAGAAGGGGAATCTTTTTATTGGAATTAAGACGAAGGATGAGGAATAAATTGGGCGCCTGGGGTTTAAGCAAAAATTGAAAAATTACCTGTTTATATAGCCATTAATATAAGAATAATACTATATTATGTAAAACAATCAACTATTGAGAGGAGTTCGAAGTACCAAATAATAATTCAGAATAAATTAACAAATTCTTGTGTCACACAGAAATTCTCATATAGATAAGAAGACGTTCGTTCTGCGTAGCCCAGAGAGGACGCCTCAAGGGAAAGAACACTTTGAGAATTCAGCTGTTGTTGTGGTCCTGTGTACATACATGGCTCATACCCAATGCCTGGGATTGGCCGATTAGTGGGCGAATTTCTGTATTAATTTCAGTCGTCTGTCATTCCTACATGCTATAGTCAATTAATCCACTGATTTGATGTGCCAATTCTCAGTAATGAAATACTTAATGCCGGCAGACTAACATGGTGTTCTTTTAGTCGTTATGATGAGTTCCTCAACGGTGAAGAAAACATTCCTGTGGCTGTATCCCAGAGTAGTGGTGCTGTGTTCTCAATAACTGGCTCGGACCCTCAACAAAAAAAATGATATACGTCACACTAAGAGGTTACAAAGATCAATCACGGGTATGAGCTGATATCCTAGTTGGTATTAAGAAAAAAGAAGGAATAATACTCACGGTACGAGAATAAGAATTGGAGACGACGTTATTCCTTGACTTAGGTACCTGATAGCTGGACTCGTATCTCGGCGTTCCTGTGCCCAGGTGTATTCTTCGGGGTAACATTGTGTTTCGGCACACAGCTGACGCGGATCTCAGAAGCCACGTAGATAGAAGAGCGTGGTTCAGATTTCCTCCGCTAGGTACGGCAACGATCCCAGCCACTCACTAGAATACCAAGCGTCTGCTCTTTCAACGAAATGTTGCAATAAATTGTTATTAATTATCTCGACAGTCAACTGGCCCTTATCTCAAGTAGGCCAATGGTCCGGTGTCGTGTGTATCCGATGTAACCCTGAATTTCAGCCAGAACCATCGATTTCCTACCAGTTTTCGTTTGCACAAGAGTTCTACAGCCTAGCAGTTACGGTAGAGGTGTACCGTGTGTCGCAGGTAGAAAATTATTATCATCATGAACCGGCACGCGCTCAATGATCGCTCATTCTTCCTTCTTTTGGGACCACTTCCCTGGGGTACAGCCACAGGGATGTTTTTCTTGCTGTTCAGGAATATATCATTGCTACTAAAAGAATATCTTGCTAAATTCCTTGGCCATTAAGTTTTTCATTACTCATAAATGGCACTTTAATTCAATAATAAAAACAAATAGCGTACCATGAAGTCATACCATGCCGAAAATATAGGAAGAATTCACCAACTACCCGGCCTTTCCCGTCCATTGGGTATGCGACATGAGGAGAGGACAACAACAACAACAACAACGACCGCTCAAGCATTATCTACCGATGGTGAACAAGAGTAGCTGAAACATGCACACCAGCTCTGCTGTGACCCAGCCTTGCGCGACTTCGGGCAAGCTGCGATAATGTTTTTCTCAATATTCAGAAAACCGGAGTGGCTTGGAAGAGAAACAAAAGAGTCACTCGTTGTTCGTACCACTATGAACGGACCTGGGCTGTTCACGGCAAGCGAACAACAGATAACGGACGGTCAGTTAGAATGGTGCAGTGGATATCACGACACTTGGCGCAGCTGATGGCGGCAGAGGGTTAGGCGGAGTGACGAAGTTAAGTTCGCGGGCGTAAAGCGGAAACAGCTCGCGCAGGACAGCCTGGTTTGGACGTCGTTGGGAGGGGCATTCGTCTTGAAGGGGACGTAGGATATGATGGTAACGACAGTGAGGAAATGATGATTCACAAGTGGGATTGGTTACACAGTATTTAATAAATGATGCACATGCAGAAAAGGAGAAAAAAACATGCAAAACTAACCACTATAATACGGAAAGAAAGGACGATGAATTCGCGTATACTGATTTCTCAATAATGACCATTTATCTCTCAGCATGTGTGACTATTTATGTGGCTCTCTTCAAAGACAAAAAACTCACAGGGTCCCTTATGTCCTCACCTAAGACGACTGCAAGGCGAAAGCGATCTTCTTTTTCTCCTCAGTCGATGTATAGTTCCTGCCCGCCACCCTCTGAAAAGCTCTCTGCACCTAACATGGTTTTCCATTGCCTCCAGGATTGGAGGCGCATCACCTCGTTTTGCACTGCCTCTGTGATCTGTTCAGCGTTGACCAAGTTACGATGTCGTGCGATGACGTACGTCATGATGACGTCACAAAATTTGGTGGTCTTTGACGTCATGATGAAGTGATATGGATGGTGACGTTATTACGTGCTGATAATGTTCGCGTTCGATGAAGCATCTAAGGCTTTCCCCGTAAAACAAGAACTCTTTTTAAAGGTATCTGCAGTGTTTGGCGCATTCGAAACTATACGTGGCTTACACTCAGACGACTAAGCCTCGTTACAGGTTCGCGCATGCGACTCGCGAGTGCTTCACAGCGGCGGCGCTAGATGGCGCAACATGTCTAAGCGGACGCCAGAGAGAGGAGTTATATTACATACATGCCTCATATATCAGGCATTTTAACGATTGCAAAGCGTGTGTCGCTGCGTCGTTACAATGGTGGTCGCATTGACAGTGGAATCATACTAACGTCAATAATAATTGTAATCATACTAACGTCAATAAATGCAAAGATTTCCTATCTCAAAGTCGTAATAAGATGTATTTGGAATAAAATAGTGTAAGTCACTATCAACTATCGAGTCCTGAGAGAAAGTGCATGGCGGCATCATTGTAAGAAATAACATTCAATCTAGTTGCAGCGTTGTAACGAATAAACGGCCAAATGGGCCGCAAATAGAATGCGAAAAAAAGCTCTTTCTCCTTTTCTTGGTGCCGTTCGCGAAATTTTCCTACTTTATACCAAGTTGTACTATCGGCGACAAAGAAAACGTGACAGCAGAGCTCGTTGCCCAAGCACTAGGAACTGTATGGTGCACGCCGTCCGGTGATCACCACTGACAGGCGCGCACATCCGGTTAGACAGCACTGCGCGGTCGAAAGCGTAAATGCGGCGCATGAGTGGCAAACCACATCATCGTATGTCCCTACGTGAGACTAGCCGGGTGGCGCGGGGTCTCCCCTGCGTCTTCTCTGGACCCCAATAAAGTTTGCATCATCATCATCATCATCATCATCATCATCATCATCGTATGTATCTCTAATCATGAGGGTGCAAACCGCGCCACGCGGACAACTGCTCGCGTTTCATTCGACGCCGATAGTTCGTGTAACAAGATCTAATATACAGTACCAACTTGCCAAATCCGTGTTGTATGCCCTCAATAAGCCGCTTACCGGTGAATTTATCAATTTTATTTTGTCGGCAAACTTTTTGTATTCATAGGTCCACATGACTAAGATTGTGAGCGAAACGTGATTTTCGTTCAACTTAAGTACTGTTCATCCAACGCTAAGTTTGGCGAATAAGACCCAAAATTGATCGCGCTTCGCTTACAAAGCTACATAGAATCTCGTTAACTCCCTTGGCGAAGCGTTCGCTCTTTCAGGTAAAATATGTTAACACAATCGTACCCGATCACTTATACTACTAACTCGGGGGCATGAGCCTGAGCGCGATCGCTGCGGGTATATAGAAGATACATTAAATGTAAACGTTTCTTAACCTCATGTAATCCCGGAAGCCATCTATAGACTAACACTATAAGAAAATAAGCTAGTAATCGAGCAGTGCCGTGATACGCGAGCAAGCTGTGATGAAAATGCAACGGTTCTGGCGAGAGCCTAGCAGACGACAAATGGCGAATTCCCTGCTTACGTCACCGGAGCGCCGTTCGCCGCGCCGCCATCCGTGCCACACGAGGGTAATATAAATAAAGACAACAGGAGGTACAGTTCAATGGGCAGGTTTATTTATGTTCCAGGCGGTCCCCCTAGCAATCCTGATGACTCGCCTCAGTCGCGTGCCTTGACATATCTGCAAATTTATGCATTCAAGGTGTCCGGTGCAGCGAAGCAGTGTTGAAGATGTAAGACGTCTGCGGTGCAAAGTGCTTTGCGCAGAGTTCCCACGTGGCCGTCGCAACACCGTCCAAATATCTTCGTTGTTGCTCTGTACGGTCCGTGTAGGGGATCGATAGATTACTGCTTCTCGAGCGATGCACTTCATAAACTAGCGTTGAACTCGGGCGGCAGCTGCGAAGTGGCCGGATGAATAGGATCCATGGAATAGGATCAGGATCGTCGTGCATCGCCAGAGAGAGTTAATCACCGTTGACGCACCTGTTGTTCCAGCTTGCCCGCTTCTTCATGGCCTTCCTTAAATCGTCGTTCGTGACTCCATAGATGGGGACTCGAGTTCTTACTAACTTTCGGCCTTCAGCAATGGTACCAGTGTAGCCGACGTGGTCTCCGCTGGGAAGCGATGTCTCCTTCACGACGGCACGCTCCGAGTTCTTTTGTGAATCGGCTCCCTCGGAGTTCTTGCTGTCACCGTAGTTCCCTGGCTGAGACATCTCAAGCGCCGATCCAGAAAGTAGCGTAGTGTCAGTTACGACTTTGTGAGCCACGTTAGCGAGAGAGGCAAAGAGAAAAGCGTTATGGTTGAAGCGCGCCGACGAATTCGCTACTTATATGATGCGGTCTGACGCAAGGCTCTCGGCGTGCTGCCAGTTGCATTCGACTCCAAGCTAACCTCCTCTATCGTTCACGCGTTTCCCGCGAGTTAGGTTCACTTGTGTTGTTAACCTCCCCGGCGCAGCTTTAGAGGTCTCAGTAATGCATATGAGAATTGCGTGTATTTCCTCTGCGTAGAGGAAATATGTTTCCTTGCTTGTTTATCGCGTGTCTGGCATAACGCTCCTGTCGACTCTTATCATTGCCGTGCAAGCAAGAGGGTCGAATCGACATACTGTCTCGTTCAAATCAGAGCTTCGGCTTTTTCCAAACCGATGTGACTAGACGGAGTGCTGGAGAGTCACAATCTCGCGTCTTCACCGCAACGTCCTGGTATGTGGCGCTCTCGTGGTCGTCTTATTAGCATGGCATATACGATAATTGGCATGGCAGGACACGAGTACATGACGCATTTGCTGCTTGCTAGTTGCTGAATGCTTCGCATTGCATCGTCTCCCAGTATTCTTAGGATTAGCCATTTTTGTTCTTTCTTTCAGCGAGGCAGTCAAGACACATCCGCGTTAGCTCACCGGAAGTCGCATAGTTTCGGATTCGCTCCGCGAAGCTGGCGCAAAACAAAGAGCAGAATGCACAACGGGGATTTTCAGAGGAAGTTGGAGGATCGTATCTGAATGAACGGAAACGCAGAAACCGTTTCACAGCGAATGCGCTACCACATTTGACGATAACTGTGTCATTTGAAAGGAAACCCACAAATGTTGTCACACCGGAAAGCATATCTTTGTTTTTTTTCTTTGCTCCTCCGTCATGTCAACGGGAGTGATTCTTGGTATGCCTTGTTTTACAGATTTCTGCTTTCCTTGTTTTCGAGATCTTTACTAACCGTTGTGTTGATAGCTTCTGCGCACTTTTCGGTATTAGTTTAACACCACCTTTTCTTGTTTCACTGCTTTTTCTATATTTTACTTGGTTTCGCATTTTCTCTTCATCCTGGTTTAATTAATGCTTTTCAGCCGCCGGGCTAGTGCTCGGCTGCTGACCCGAAGGTACGGCTTCGATGCCGGCCACGGCGGTGTCATTTTCCATGGAGCCGAAAATGCTAGAAATTCGTGTACCTAGATTTACGTACCCGTTAAACAAACCTAGGTGTTCGAAATTTCTGGAGCCCTCCACTACGGCGTCCCTCATAATCATATCGTGGTTTTGGCACGTAAAAACCAAGCAGTTAATAAATGCTTCTCGAATACATCCTGCCTCCCGAGACGTGACCCATCCTCTCTTCATGGTCCGCGTAACACAAAACTTATATCATCATCATTGCCATCATTGTCGTCGTCATCGTGATTACCAGGCTGCGGAATAGATATGCAATTGTGATTAGGTACAAAAACTCTTTGCGAACCCGCCCCGGTTGTCTAGTGGTTATCGTGCTCGCCTGCTGACCCGAATGTCGCGGGATCGAATCCTAGCCGCATTTCGATGTAGGCGAAATGCTAGAGGCCCATACATCTAGATTTAGCTGCTCGTTATAGAACCCCATGTGGCGGAAATTTCCGGATCCCTTCACTACCATGTCGCTCATGGTCATATCGTAGTTTTTGGACGTAAAACACCAAAAACTACTATTAATACACTTCGCGATACAAGGGACTCCATTGGTTAGGTGAGGTGCCACCAACGGGTTAGGTAAATGTTTTGCGTGGAACGTGTTGATGGCGTATAAGTGTTTTCTGAACAGAGAAAAAGAACAGAAAAGTGCACAGCCTTAACTGTCTCTCTAACGGAGGTCACCACAACGGCAGAACATAGGGAAGCGAGTAGCGGAATGAACGAAAATGAGAGAAAGGAATTCTCGCAGATCCTACGTACTGTGGGAATCGATTTATTGCGAAGAGTCAGCGAGACGCTGTTTGCACTGCAGTGTTTAGTTTTGAGACAAATCAAGCCATTCATGTCATGACACGTCGCTCACTATTGCATGCTTTTTATGCATACATGCATGCATGCATATATTAAGGTAATAAAGCCTATATTCTGGAATATCCCATGCATGACCTGCCATTTATGTTTGTCATACTCGTGTTGTGTCAATTATGGCGTATAATAAATTATGGAAACGTACACGAAAGCACAAAAATTGTGTCATGTGAATCATGACGTACAATACATGCATGAAAAGATTTTCATATAAAGACCTGTCGTTTATGTTCTTTATAGACTCATGCCACGGCAAGCCAAAGGTAATAAAACGGCTGCGAGAACCCTACGATAGTTTCATGTAAATCAGGATGTACGTGGCATGCATTAGATAATTTTTTTCGTTATAACCTGCCATTTATGTTGTTTATACATTCGTGCCGTGGCAAGCCCAGTTTGCTGTACATCAAACTATCGAAACGGCATAGAGAACACCAAACCTTGCCGGGCAAAGCATGAGGTACACGACACACGTGTCAACATTTTCATGTTACGACCTGTCATTTATGTTCGCCATGCACCCATGTCATGCCATACGAGTAGTGAAGGGTTCCAGCAGGTTTGAAACGCGAGCACAAGAAAGGGACGAACAGGACAAGGCTGGACTTACAACTGAAGTTTATTAAAAAACCGTTTTTCCTAGGACACCACCACGCATGCGTAAAAAGCCAACAGCATCATTATGTCAACATACTATCTAGCACGCACCCCCACCCCCTCTTTCTTTATTTTAACTGGACCTTAACACGTGTTCTACATGGGAAATTATAGATTCTCCGAGTACTCAAATTCTTTATCAGTTATATGCACCGAAGGTTCACTGACACAGAATTCAGCGCCCAACTTCCTGATGTGGAAAGCTTCGCATATTTCTCTTTCTAGTCTATTGCGTCTATTGCGGTGTGGGCACCTTGCATCGCAACACCCCATTTTGAGAGTGTCTCGATTGTGGGGAGGGAACGCAATAGACTAGAAAGAGAAATGTGCGAAGCTTTCCACATCAGGAAGTTGGGCGCTGAGTTAGGTGTCAGCCGCTACGGCTGCATTTTCGAGGGAGGCGAAAATGTTTGAGGCCCGTGTACTTACATTTAGGCGTACGTTAAAGAACCCAGGTGGTCGAAATTTCCGGAGCCCTCCACTGGGAGACCAGCGCTGGATAGGTGGCGCGCCGAAAAAGGGCGCCTGGCGGGGAGTCGCGACATAACTCAGCCGCTCGCATGGCCTCCGCGCCGCCGGCTAATCTCGGAGGCAATGCCGCTCGCACTCAAACGACCGGCCGCATTGTACCGCGGTGAGCGCACGCGCGTGTGCCGTTCCCGTGCTTCATTTTGGCGCCAACACCTCGAGCAGCCATTGCGCCAATGATACTGCTCTATGGTTTAGAAAAAAAATAACTTTGTCTGAAGGCTACTTTCTCAAGCAAGCATTGGAAAACGGAGACAAGTCCTACAGAGCAGACTACGTCTGTGCATACGGCGTCAAAGAGACAGTGCTGTGCCTTGGTGGCGACTCCGTCGTCACCATTTTCTGATTGCGCCCTGGGATTTGTGTCAAGCTAGTGCAGGCTCACAGCCTCCATTTATAAGTACCTGCTGCGTCGATACCAGCTGCCCACTACTGCAGTAAAAAAAAAAAAAAAAAGAGGCAAGGAGTATCTGCGTCAACGTTTTTCTGCCGTGGTATGTATGCCCAGCCTGCGGTATGTATGCACGCGGACGTTGATCAAGCAAACCACCGTGCTAGCAGAGCACGTATGGTGTCGCGCTGTTATGCTCGAGGGCGCGGGACAGATTCCCGGCCACGGTGGCCGCATTTCGATGGGGTTGAAATACAAAGAACACCCGCGTACTGAGATTTATGTGCACATTAAAGAACCCCAGGTTGTCAAAAATAATCCTGATTCCCACACTTTGGCGTGCCTCATTATCATACCTTGTTTGGCACGTAAAACGCTATAGCAAGTGTCTATGTTGATCAAACACATTTATTCTAAGCAGGCACAGGCAAGCGAAAAAACTAACACAGTACGTTACGCGAATTAAACGGCGAGTAAAAATCCAAGCTATTTGACCCTTTTCTAGCGAGGCATATAATTGCGATGGCACTTCGCCGCAGCAGCCAATACACAAAGATGCTTTACCGCATCGGCTGACTCCAGTAAGCTAAGCTTCGAGTAGTCCGCTGATTTGTTCGTGACAACTCTGTCTGTAGCACAAATAAAGTTCAACGGAGGCATCCATCGCGGGCGTATTTCTTATAACTTTGCAGCGGCTTCGGCGCGAACGTGCCCCCGTACACATCTCGTAGACAGACAGCTTTCCTTCTGCGTAACTGTTTGCAAATGATGCAGACTACCTGCATATCGTATCATTCATTGCACGCGGTGGCATCAGAAATGAACTTGGTGGTGGTCAGATGAAAAAATTGTTACATATGTTGCATCCTGCATAATATGTACGTTTTTTTTACGACAAAACACCAATTAATTTCCTCTCGTTGGCCCGGGTTTCCACTGGTGGCCCTTACTATCGAATAAATCTAGCAGACACGCGCAATTCGGTTTAGAAATCAGCCCGACGCCACTAGACAGTCTGACTGCCGGGATGCAACGCCGCATCCGTTCATATTCATACGTTTTAGAAGGAAAAACATAGAAGGATACGTCCTCCCTCATTTCTACGTATTGTGGCAGTTGAATGCGCAACAGTACCGCCAGCATCCTCTTGTTTTGTTTCGGCGATACGCGCCCGCATCGCCTCAACCAGTCGCCACTCTCGTCCGCGGGAGCGGCTGGAGTATGCGCGCTTTGACCGCCAGGGCGGCTGCGGAAACTCCAGCGCTGGTTCCCTCTACGACGTCTCTCATAATGATATCCTGTTTTTGGGACGTTACACCCCAGGTATTGTTATGAATTATGTGTCAGTGAACCTTCGGTGCATATAACTGATAAAGAATTTCGGGACCTGGAGAATCTATAATTTCCCATGTAGCACACGTGTTAAGGTCCAGTTAAGATAAAGAAAGATGGGGTGGGGGTGCGTGCTAGGTAGCATGTTGACATGATGATGCCGTTGGCTTTTTACGCATGCGTTGTGGTGTCCTAAGGAAAATGGTTTTTTATTAAACTTCAGTTGTAAGTCCAGCCTTGTCCTGTTCGTTCCTCTCTTGTGCTCGCGTTTGAAACCTGCTGGAACGCTTCACTACTCATCATGTGCCAACTGGCACAGAAAACCACACTGCTAAAAGGCCATACGAGTTCCGGTGTGTATAAAGTTAATCAGAAGGCCGCGAGAGCACCAAGATCGTGGCATGTAGAGTGTGGCTAGAGAGGGGTACTATCTCAAGAAAGCCGCTTGTTGGGGGATTAGCCTACTCCGCTCACTATCACCCTGAGCGAGGCCCGTAGCCAGGAATTTTTGGTGGGAGCGGGGGGGTGGACTTGCTGAATGCCTTTGCTGTTTTCGAGAAACACCTAGTTTCATTTTCTATTTCGGTGAAACGCCCCCCTCCATCAGGATCTCCTGGGGTGGGGGGCAGGCCCCTAGGGCACCCCCCTGATGACGGGCCTGCCCTGAGCCGTGTCTATTCAGACCGAAATAGGCATACTTTTAAGCTAAAGCTTTTATGAAGTCACAACATCCGATTTTGGTTTCGTAGTTGTCCGCCGCCGACGCCGCCGGTGTCCGTTACTGCTATCGCGCGAAATCGCAATAATGGAGGATCGGATCGGACTCGAGCCCGGACCCTCTGCGTGGTAGTCGAGTATCACAGCAACACGCCGGTGCTTAAAAGTCCTTTCCAAGAAGACCGTGTACATGCGTCATGTCGGGCAAAGAATTACGTTAACTTATGTAATATAGCGTGGTAGAAAAGTAAAATAGCAACCAGGCGTCACACAATACTCACTATGTAGCGAATGGGTCGTTTAATATGGCGATGCCGTTACAGAGGGCTCAGCCATAATTCTTCATCGTCATCAGCCACAGCACGAAGTGTACCTAATGCCTCACAGATGTGTAGCAACTACCCCGCTTCTACGCTGAATGACGAATAATGAGATAGTGGGTGCTTACCTACTTCGCAAGAAATATGATGATTTGTAGCTTTGTAGGTACCTTGCAAGTGTACTTGCATTAGTTGCCCCAAGGTGGTTTAGAACAGGCTCTAGAAAAGCTGCTCTTCTAGCCTTCGCTGTGGCTGAGTTGGGGGTCCGCGCAGTCTTGACGCTTTTTAACACGAAAGTAGAGTGTACTAGAACAGGGGAGGGCTCGGAACGGCTGCAGCACCAATGTACAGAAAGTGAAGCCCAAACAGGGTCAATCCACCTGCAGCGCTGCGATCGGTAGTCTGCAATGTGTCGTCGTTTAAGAGTTGCGCGCGGCTCCGGCAAAGTGGTGCAGGGGTAGAATGGCCGCTTCCCACTCAAAAGGCCCGAGTTCGAATCGCAGCTGTAGATGGTGTGCTTTTATTTAGTGTTACCTTTTATAGGTGTGTTGCTTTTCTACTTTCGTTCTTAAAACTAGCTTCTGTTGCTGCGTATTGCTACAAAAAGTAATGGGAAATGTGAAATCTTGTTTTGAGTCTCGTCTTCGCGAAAATCTCGGAGGCCATACTTTACGTTTTTGTTCAATCCCGGGTGTTGGCGCTGCAAATAACTGCGCTCGCTCTCAAATTTCTTCTATATTACTTCACATTTCGCGTTACCAACACGTAGCAAATTAAGCTAGTTTTAAGAAACAAAGGAAAGTCAATACAGTTACAAAAGGTGACACGAAGAATAAAAACACACCATCTGCAGCTGTGATTCGAACCCGGGCCTTTTGAGTGGGAAGCGGGCATTCTACCCCTGCACCATTTCGGCGGAGCCGCGCGCATCTCTTAAACGACGACACATTGCAGACTACCGATCGCAGCGCTACAAGCGGATTGACCCTGTTTGGGCTTCACTTTTCGAAGCTCGTTCCGGGCACTCCCCTGTTCTAGTACACTCTAACGAAAGTGTTTTGTGTCGGGGTCCACCAAGTAATTCCGTTACGGTTATGACGTTGATGAAATGGAAGCCAACGGGTGAGAAAGAAAAACCAAGAAAAAGATCTGCCGCTGAGAATCGAACCCACGACTTTCCGGCCGGGAGGGTAAGCGACCGACGCTCAAGCGACTAACGCATCTTGGCAGATGCTGAACACGTCACGAACGCGCCTTATATCTTTCACACATTCTTTCTCGCACGGTGCTCTCTGATGGTGGTGTAGGTAGGTGGGGCGGTGCCGCCGTCTGTGAAAGGTGAAAAGAAGTAATGCGTCATGATCGACACTTACTAGCGCTTATTCCGAGATTGCGCGATATCGGAGGCCATGGTTGAAGCAGTTAAAAGCGTCTCGATACCAGCGAGGGACACTTTCCGCGCTGGCGTCACCAAGGCACTCTAGACGCAGTTACGTTCTTTGCCCTTCGCTTCTGTTAGCGTGCACCGGCTCATCGGAGTAGTGCAGCTTCCACATGCACCAACGGGATTTCTCCGCCACCGAACGATTCGATTGCGAGAGCGCCGGCTAACAAAACTGCTGCAATACGCGTTGCAGAAAGGACATCATTTCGACGGGCGAATGGTGTGCCTTGGTGGAGCGAGACCACCGGGACGCACGCGTTTGCGACTCAAGCTACGAACCTCTTCCTCCCGTGTTGGCGAAGCGCAGTCGGGCAGTGTAGGCATGAGCACAGGCGTCGGTTACCCATTACTAGAAAGCGCACACCGTGCCGCTTCTCTCCTTAATCGACGTCGTTTTGAAGCAGTGCATATGGGGTACCAGTGTTGTTTATGAGCTTGCTGATGGCATCTTTACGCGAGGTTCCCGATTCCCTGTGTCCAAGTAAATGTTCACAATTTCAGGACTACAACGGTTTAATCATGATCATGGGCGTCAGTCGTCGCGATGGAGCCACGTCACTAGGCGTCAACATGGGTGCATCCACGTCAAACGGTTCTGTAGCTGCCAAACACGAATAGACATTGTACAAGCTCTCATATATCACTACACAATAAGCACTACTTCTGTGAAGACACGTGTAAATTTCGTGTTATAGTGATTCCTATGATGGAGGGATCAGCCACGGTTTTTTTTTTATTTTTCATATCTATAACCACATCCCACCCACTCCGCTCTTTACAACCTACACCTTGGTCGACGTTGCCAGCAGTCACGTGACTGCGTGGGCACGTCCCCTCGTGCGAGTTCGCGTAGCTAAACGCTCGACTAAGGCACGCAAGTTCCTGCACCGATAAAATTGCAAAGCCGCAGCAACGAAAGGATAGCGGTGCTCGAAAATGACGCAGTCGACCATCACGTGGCAAGGGGGTGGGGAGGCAGAGGAGAGGGAAATATGAGCTGCGCGTTGCCAAAGCGACTTCCTTTGTTAGGCCAGCCGGAAACTGCCACTTCCCACAGCTGCCGCCCCGTTCTGTTCAGTTTAGCCCAAGCCGCCGGCATGCCCGACCCTGACGCAGAGGTGATAGTTCATATGCTCAGCGGCCATCCCATCACTGGCGTGAACTGGAGGCCGATTCACTTCGCGAAAGACTTGCCGCAATCGCTTGTCTGTTGCTTGTGCCGTGTGATTCCTGAGAGAACGGCTATGCTGCCCTGCGCGCACTTTCTTTGCGATTCCTGCCGCAGAGCACGACGTCAAAGTGGCCACCCCGCGTGTCCCTTGGATGGGAAGCCGTTTGGAATCCACACGACATTCTACGCTGCCGACGAAAAAAGGAGCCTCCAGGTAATCACTTTACCTTTTCACGCTACAATGAGTTGGGATAAACGTTAGGACGAGGACTCGGAGAGCACGGTCATGGAAAACACGAATGAGGTTGAAGGAGTGGCTGGCAGTGTCGTACATCTGTTCCATATTTACTGAACATTGCATTACGCAGAGCGTGTGTATTCCTATTCCGTGATTACGAAAATATGGGATACGCACGTCCAGTTTGTAACCCTGCACTGGGGCAGATTGATGAAGGGCCAAAAAGCGAGACAGAAGAAAAGAGAGAGATTGGCAGCGGGAACAAACGTAGAATATACGCACGACAGGAATGCTTGCGAGTGTGTGAATTACGTGTCCGATGCTCTACCACTTCAGCTACGACGGAAGGCGTATCCCCGCTCATTTCACTAGGTATTCATGTATGTGTAATCCTTGGAAGTGTTAGCCGGCGCCGCTCGTAACCAAGGTGACGAGTGTTGACGGGGAAGCGCCCAATGAAGTTACCGGGGAAGTGACTTCCATCGTAGCTCAATTGGCAGAGCATCGAACATTGCATTCATTTCAATTTACGGTATTAGTGATACACTACAGTTACACAAAGTAATGGCGTCTATGCTTTCCCTGGACCAGTTGTCTTTTTGATTCATTTGGTTGTCTCTAACTGTGACATTGAGGAAGTAGTTATACTTTGAGCGCGTAATTTTAGCCTATAAGCTATGGAAGCCTAAGTTCCCCATGTATATTCAGACAAGTACCGCAAAAGCTCGTTAATTCGGAAAATCAGATAATTCGGACGTGTTCCCTGGTCCCGGCCAGCATATGCACTCTTTAATGGCACCAAACTATCGTTAATTTGGTCACGTTTGGCCGCAACCCGGTTCAATTCAGACGATCCTCGGAGCACGCCAACCATGAAGCTCCGCAAATGGGAAGCGAAAGAGAGACAACGTCGTTCGCGAACAACCGAAACAGCCGCGGGACTTCAGAAAGGCATGGTCGCCATCCACAATCATATCACAATGGCGTTGTTGGCGACTAAAGCTTCAGCGGCTGGAGCAAATGTTTTTTTTTTCGATTTTACTAGACGCCCGTGAAATGTCTGGGCTCTATTCATGATCGTGTCGCTAGCAACTTGGGTCAAAGCTGCGAGAAGCGAGTGCGGCTTCGTCCACAGCGGACGAAACCAACATGACGAAAATAAATGCTATATCCTACACATATTTCGCTTTCGTATGATCTTGAAAACATTCCAAAAGTAGAAAATGTGAAACATCTAAATGTGATCTATGTCTTGGGAGGTGCACATTAAATATATTGCAGATGATTTTTGAGTGGTTGCCTGAATTACGAAGATTGGCATTAGTTGATCAGCATTGCTAAGAAAGATTTTCAATCGTCGATCAGGTGCGCCCTATGCCTATGTAAAAATAGAAGACTGGTGAAGCTGTTCCCAATGCTTAATTATATTTTACATTTTCTCGCTCGACATTGCCATTTCCATAGCAACGTCATCACTTACCCTTCGATACCATATTGGCCACTGCCGCGCATCAAGTGACGTACGCACATAATCGGAAGGCGTGGTGACACTAGCCTTTCCTCGATCACATTAATTTTTGGTTACGAACTTTGGTTATTTAACTCAGTCTAGTACTACGGGACGGCAATGCAACGTCCGCAACTATGTGACTACGCGCGAAAAAATGTCTTAGAAGGGTATTTTACTTCGGAGCTGTTAGTCGAGATAAGTCCGTGTACAGCGGTGTCGTTCACAGCATAGCCAAGACGGGAGAGAGGACAAGCGCATAGCGAGATGGAAAGCCCAGCATAGCAGAGTTGGGAAAAGGAAGCGAGAGTGATGGCGAAGGAAGAAAGTAAAGAATAGTAAAGCAATGCAGTGTCAAGGCAAGGAATGGGTGAGTCGAAGGGTAAGGGGAAAGGGAATGCAAAATGAAAGCGAGGGTGAGGGTAAAGCACAGTAAAGTGGCATAGCACTTTCGTCGCTAAGACTTTCCCTCAGCTTCGCTGTTCATTGGTTTTTGCGGTAGGGAAGCCAAGCGTCGGGAAGCCAAGCGGAAGCCAAGCAATCCCACAGCGCCCCGCGGGTGCGCGGAGCACTATGGGAAAAGTGCGTACACCGAGAGAGCCGGCTGCTCTCTCGCCCTCTGGTCGATGGCGCCGTGAGAGTGGTAGGGGCACGAGAGAAAAACAACGCGTCGCCACTTCTTGAGTATTCTTACATCGTAAATACTGAGCACGTCCGAACGCACCTGCATGTACCTCTACGCATAAAATGTGAAAGGATGAACGCAGCGCACTGTAGGTATCACCGAGCGGGTATGTATCGGATGTAGCAGTTAAGCAGCATGCACACTATCGTGCGCCGACACCGTTCAAGATGTACTACAATATCATCGGGAACAGTGAATTCATGTTTGTTGCGCGATCACTTGTAATGTACGTAATGATACGAATGTGACGTATCGAAGTGTCGGATATAGATTTCCGCTTGAGCATTTAGTGTCATTAACAATACTGTGCTTGTCATTAACAAAACTGCGTTTAGCCGTTATGACCTGCAATATGTAATCCCTTATTGTTCACGAGTACTACTATGTATATCAATAGAGTGGTCACATGTGAGCCAACACGCGAAAACACAACCGGCGTTCGTACAATGTAGCATATGGAGTTAGTCAGCGAATGGTGATAAAGGCATATCTTTTGTTAGCTACGGTGTCAGCGACGCGCAGGCGGTCCAATGAATGTCTTACATTACTAAATGCCGACTATACTCGTTCGCGAAAACTTTAAATCCCAGAGCCTCATTCTGTGCTCGTCAGCAGAGTCGGTGGACGTTGATTCCAAATGGATCCGCAAACTACAATCACCACTCGTGGACTTCGTCTAGGAAGCCAAGGTGTATATTTTTGTTTAATGCATGCCGTAGGGCGTGCTGGTGCTAAAAAGGAAAAAAAGATCAATGACGCTTTGGAACCGCTGAGCTGGTCCAACAGTAACACGTGTGAACACTAGGCAGATGGAAACCTTAGAGAGGCCGCCTTTACTAAACAGAGAAGTTCACGACTGAATTACACAGTAATATGTTTCACCTTGTCGCATTCACTTGATTTGAGAAGTGCTACCAGGGCGCAGGAGGAAAGCTAAAGCATGAGACCCGCGCGCTCGTCGCGGTGACTGCTGCGGCGCACACACTTCTCCCACGAGCGCTTGCGCGCCCGTTGGTGGCGCTCGTGTTCTTGAAAAAGGTATATTTTTTAACACAAAAGTGTTTTATGCCGGAGTCCACCAAGTACTTCCGTTACGGCTATGACGTTGATAAAATGGACGCCAACGGGTGAGAAAGAAAAAATAAGAAAAAAAAAATCACAGCATATCCACGGAGTGAATGATGATGAGTGGGCGAAGCTGCGGAGGTTCATCGGTAAACCGTGAATCTTCCGTGAATTCTGCCCAGTACATCATCACCGACGTGAGATCGGGCGCGTTTATACTAAAGGTTCGATGAGTTATGACGACTTGCAGCTCACTTTAATTTTACATGTACGCTGTGAATTTTCATTGTTTAGAAAACCATTGCTTTAGAAAACACCTTGCGTCTTTCGTTAAGCAGCTGGCGTCTTTTTCGTTTTGCTTTAGAAACATCTGGCGTTCTTTCGTTTTGTTTTTACAAAACATCTGGCGTCTTTCGTAGGTTTATTTCATCAATCAACGGCGTTTTGAACAAAATTTTTATTGTTTAATCACGCACAGGAGAAATCTCACCAGGCACTACCTTGGAGGTAAACAATGGCTGCTAATGGGAATGAGAGACAGAAGAAGTCGGCTTTTAGCTAACACTTACACTTCTACAGAGACAGAAGAATTCGGCTTTTAGTTAACGCGCACGCTGCGAATTTTTTATTGTTCAACAACGCACAGTAGATGTAAGAAAAAGGTGTAGGTAGACGGAGCGGGGCGGTGCCGCCGTCTGTGAGGTGTGGAAAGATGTAATGCGTCAAGATTGACATTTACTAGTGCTTATTCCGAGATTGCGCCCGATATTGGAGGTCACGGTTAAAGCGTCTCGAAAGCAGCTAGGGATACTGGCCGCGCTGGCGTCGCCGAGGGACCCTACAGACGCAGTTGCGTCCTTTGCCTTTCGCTTCGTGCTAGCGTGCGCCGGCTCATCGGAGTAGTGCAGCTTCCACATGCACCAACGGGATTTCTCCGCCGCCGACTGGTTCCATTGCGAGAGCACCGACTAACAAAACTGCTGCAATACGCGTTACAGAAAGGACACGATTTCGACGGGCGAATGGCGTGCCTTGGTGGAGCGAGACAGAGGCCACAGGGGCGCACGCGTTTGCGGCTCAAGCTATGAACTTCCTCCTCCCGCGCTGCTGTAGCGATGTGGGGTAGTGTATGCATGACTACAGGCGTTGGTTACCCATTACTCGAAAGCGCACACCGTGCCGTTTCTCTCCTTAATTGACGACGTTGTGAACAAATGCATATCGGGTACCAGTGTTGATATGAACTTGTTGATGCCATCTTTACGACGGATTCACGATTCACTGATTCCAGATATATGTTCACAACTTCAGCTAACACGACGGTTTAGTCATGATCATGGGCGTTAGTCGTCGCGATGGAGACATGCCACTAGACTAGGCGTCAACATGAGTGCATACACGTGAAACGGTGCTATAGCTACCAAACAAGAATAGACATTGTACAAGGTTTCATTATATCACAACACAATAAGCACTACTTCTGTGAAGACACGTCTCATTTTCGAGTTATACATATTCCTATGATGGAGGGATCAGCCATGTTGTTGTTTTTTTTCAAGAGCAGCTTGCATGCACTAGAGTGGCTCATGGGTATAATAGCTGACTCCTACGGAGAGTATCCGAATGAAAAGCCAGTAAGAACGCGCATATTTTTTTCTCATTATGAAGGACAGCGAAGACGGACACTGGTTCAAGCGGCGGACAATATCGAAACCTGAAAGCGCTATTGAAGAGACGTGATAGTTTAAGCTGTAGTAAATCTAAGTGGTGCTGCGCTTAAAGCCAATGACCCCACACTCCGAAAACGATGTCTTAGCCAGTGAGTTTAAAGGAGTGGTGACACAAAATTTCGGACGCAATTTGACTATTACACCGCACTGGTGGCAACATAGTGGTCCCAATTGGTTTAATATCAGCCGCAAATTCATTTTAAAAAGTATTTTAGTTGAATTTTGAAGTTCGTGAAAGTGCCGAATTAGAAACAGAAGCAAAAAGCAATGAGGTCATCGAACGGAGCGTTTATTAAACAATGTACGTCACGAGTTTTGGCCGGGTTACCAGAGGCATGTACGGGATGGATGGATGGATGGATGGATGGATGCTACGAGCATGCCCTTTATAACGGGGCGGTGACAAGTGTCACCAGGCACGATAAATTAAAAAAAAAGCTTTCTCCCTTTTTTTCAATGTTGGCCTAATGTGTCTACTTCGATTAAATCTATCCTGCGCTGGTAGCGACACCTAGTGATGCAGAGCCTAACCAGAGATCCACAAAAATAACATTGCACCGACTTACCCACCTACTGACACTTTGTAGAGCGCTGGCAGTGAGATAATTATCTCATAGCATTCTCATTGCTGTTTTTTTATCGACAACAACACCGACGCCCCTAAGAAAAAGAAAAACACGTGGCTGATGCCTCTGTCATGGGAATCGGTGTAACACGAAAGTGAAACGTGTCTTACATGGTTGAGCGTTTGCTGTGCATTGTTTCGTCACAAGGGCGACAAATTGTAATGTCATGCGGAGAACGGCGGCAGCTCGAAACCCGCGACGCGCTGCTAGAGCAGAAAGGAGGCACAGAAAGAACACACAGGAGGAGCGCGAACTAACAACTTGTACAGCTCGACAGTTAAAGCGCGCTGCCCAAACACAAAGGAGGCTGTCACAGTTGTAACTTATTTGTGAGTAGCGCGCTCCTTTCGCAAAATAGGCCGCTGCAGTCAGCTAAGTTACATTCGTGCTCTCTGTAACTTCAACGCAAACTTGCCGTGAGAGCACAAGACGTACAAACCACCCCCCATCCCGAGATAAGCTGCGCGCACGAGTCACCACGCCCTTTGGAGGCGCGCGCGCATCGGAACGCGCAGGGCGACGGCCTTTATAGAGCGCCCTTCTAAAGCCCTTCGAGCCCTTCGCGCCATCTCGCTAGTGATAACGAAAACACGCAGAAGTGACACCGATCTCTGAGTACCGCCAACGGTAAATAGTGTATATAAATAGCTCGCCATTAGTATGCTGTAGAACATGCCGTCTGTAGCCGAGTCGCTTCGCGGCGCACGCTGCGGAGCGAGGGGTCGTAAATTCGACTCCCGGCGCCGGAACTTTTTCTTCTAGTTTTTTTGCCTTTGCCATCTGTTACTGTACATTTTACAACGTCATATCCGTGACGGAAATGCGTCAGTGGAGCCGTGGTGGGACCTCGGCAAAAACACCTTTGTGAAAATTGTCGTAGTTGGACAAAACACCACAGGATGTCGCTACCGGTTTTCCGGCTGCTGCTGCTGCTGCTGCAGCCTTGAACGGCTCCGGTTGCTCGGTATCCGTAAATGTTCGAAGCGAAATGATCGTAGAGAAAATGTTTCAGCACGCTTAATGCTGCGGCTGCTCCAAGCCTCACAGAAAACTTTGTCTCAGTTGAACAGCAAGAACAAAATCGCAGCCACTGGCGGGAAAAGCGAAGTGAATCGAGCTTTTCTGACTGATTATTACACTCCTCCCAGCTCCTTCATCCATTGGCGCCCTAGATAAGCAACGTAGTTTGAAGATCGAGGAAACAAGCACTCGTAGCGCTCAACAGAGAAGACGAAACAGCAGCGCTGACAACATTGCAGGAGCTCTTCAGTGACGTCACTGGCTCTCGCGGTCGCATGACAGTATTTTTTTATCGAGTAGGCTGACTACGTCACGGGGCCCGCGAGTGCTCTTCGAAATCGAAACTGCCTGCGGTCGTAACACACGCGCATATAATTAAACATTTGCCTCGCGCTGGGGCAAATCAGTTTCGTTGGCGCCATTGAACAGTCACTAGCCACTGATCAAGAGCACAAAACATATGTTCACGAATTTCTGTCGGCACTCCTTCAATACCCACGATTGCAGAATTGCGATGCAGAATCCTTGGTCTAACGTATGTTTAAAAGCCCATGCGTTTCGCAACAAATCATACTGTCGACTATGTGCCCGCCGCGCTCATTGTGCGGCAAGTCATTCGGTTGTGCTGTGCGTGTTACTTCGCTGGGCACAAGTTCAACCAATAAGAGTTCAGTCTTTACCGGTTTGATTGCGGCCTTCATCCTCACAACCACGCGATACTATTTTTGCGCTTTAGCATGTAATCACGATGGTGGTATATTCATACTTCTCAGCGATATTGCAGCTTTTTCTGTTAATGGATCGGCACAAGCATTAACACTCAGCTTAAATTGCTTTCTCTTTTTTATATGACAGGCTCACTGCTGGAATGAAGGCAACGGCTGCAAGTATGTAGGTCCCATCGAAGCCCTGGTGCTGCACTACGACAAGGAATGCACCTTTCACGCCATCCAGTGTCCACGCTGCGAACAAAGAATATTGCGCACATACATTGCAGCACATTATGAGGCAGGGTGCTCCATGAATTCCTCTTGTGCAAACGGTGCAGAGCCGACCAAGCAAGACAGCCTATCCATAACCTCGGATACCATCAACAACGCAGTCAGTGGCTTTGAGAATAGTCTTCAACGTGGAATTGAAAGAATCGAGGCGAACATATGCTCTAAGATGACTCAGCAGCTGAATACCTGCCTCCAAGAGCTCAAGGCCCTCATCAGAGACCCCTGCAGTGATCAGCTGTCATCCCTTCAGAGCCAAATGAACGCACTTGTTGAACAAGGGAAGACCAATGATGCCTCGCAATTGAGGAAAATTGTAAGTGCACTTAAAGACTCTGAAAATATTTTGAAGGAAGGTGCGAAGAGAGCTGAAGCGAATCTATCTTCAAGTCTCGCAAATCAACAGCAGTCTCTGCAAATTGTGCTCGACTACGTTCAGCAGAAGAATAGATCTCCCAAGAGCGATTGGCTCGCCGCATCGGCCGCTTCGAGGGAGCCAGGCAAGATTCCATGGCGCTTGGAAAAACGGCTCATCCTGCGCAAGCTGGAGACCTTCGCCAACGCTTCAGTGAGCACGCTGGAATCCTTAAGACAGAGGACTGAGCCGTGGGATGGCCAACCATGGATTTCAGACGTTCAGGATGATATGAAACGTTCTTGTTTCATATCGAGCGCTTTCGGCAATGCGAAAACTCATTTTACGGTAACATTGATGCATGCTGAAAAAATATTGTACTTGGACAAAGGGAACTTCGCTTCCTGGAATCAGTGGATATTTAGGGATGTACAGGTCAAAATTTCCTGCTCCGTAAGTAGCCGCAGAGAGCCTGCAGCCTTCTTTGTGCGTGTCGAGTGCGCAGGAACCTCCGAAGTGACCTGCTTGCCGTTCACCGAGCTCGCGTTAGCGGCGACGAACAGGCGTTCTGGCGAAATTCTTAAATTTCGGAAACTTGATCCAGGTGACTGCATGGCCTGCCTCCCAAACGAAACTCCACATTTTATTGTCACTTTCACGATAGGAACGACAAAGCTTGCTGAAGACGGCGTCATCGATGGTGGAAAATTGGAGTTATTTCTCGTTTTTTTCTGAAGGTGCAGCCAAAGTCTCGGCATTTCGATCGGTAGGGCACATTAATCAGTTTCAGGTGCATTATCTGCAGCTGTAGAGAAGTGCAAATATTCCCATGAATTGACAATCTGCTTCGGACGGTCAGCGTTCGGCCCAGACTTAACACTGCAATGAGCAGCAGAAAAGAATGTTGGCCACGAGCAGTGGTAACCAGCGTCGTGTTTAGATATCGTGTTCCCCGAGCGAGTCCATTGAATGCGTTCACAGTGCACATTTCTACCTCTGTATTAGGCGTTACATATTGAACGAGTTCTGCCGGTCACAGCTCTGACAACTGAAAGGCTTTCAGCTTTGTCGCCAGCTTGTGGGATGAACTCATTGGTGTTATACTGTTATACCTATATTGCTACGTATGAGTTTGAAGTATGCGCGTAAGCTTTTAGGGTAAAAAATGCATGAGTGATTTAGCTGAGTAGACGCGTCAATAGTAAGCATTTGCATTCACTCAACGAAGCAGAAGCATGCACTGCCGTGTTAAGGCGAACGCGAATCGGCAACTGCCAATGCGTAGTTCGATGTGAAGGATTAAGCGGTGTTGTGAACGTTCAGCTGTTGTGTACTGGAGTGTACTCGGATAAAGCGTGGCAGCGGGTAAGTTGTTCGTTAAGAAATACGTGCACATTTTCTGTTAATCTACTTTAAGAATATGACACAATTTTCATTCAAATTGTTTTCTGTTTCAAGTGTTATACTGGTCAGTTTTGTCGAGTGTTTTGAAATCTGGGTGTTGTTTATTTTGCCTTGCAAATAAAATAGTCATACCTGCCTCATTGAAGGAGGCATTGTTGACCTTTTTGGTTTCAGTATCCGAACGCTTACACGGAAGAATGGGAACTACGCAAATGAAAAAGCGAGCCTTAGGAAACAGAGCGTTGCTTCAATATTACGTCCTCACAGCAAGTACACCTAATTGGTCCAGATTACTCCTTCTTATCGTCGATAAGGCGTTACTTTTTGAACGACTGCTGTCGGTACACACCTCTCACAAGTGAAATGCTTACAGCTCAGTTACAAGTTGGCGGAATGATCTTATTGGCGTTATATATTGCTACGTGTGATTGCTTTCAGGTGGTGTGAAACCGTGCAAATTACAAAGCAGTATAGGTGCTACAAGTGTGAGCTTGGGCATTCGCTCAATGAAACAGATCTATGCACTGTCGTGTGGTAGTGGAGGCAGACAGACAGCTGTCAATGCACGGGCTTCAAAGAGAGATAAACATTTTAATGAAAAGCTGGAGATGTTTGCCTGGCTGCTCGCCTGACATGCTACCCCAGGTGCTGGGTGACGATTCTGATATATACAGTGATAAACGCATAACACATACAGCCACACAAGTTTACAAAGTTTCGTTCAGGCTCGTGGCCCGCAAGAAAGTCAACAGCGCTTTCGTGGCACGTAGCGCACGGGCTTCAAGTTTTATTAAAAAGAAGCTAGGCATGAACCTTACACTATTGCGTACTATATTGTGCTCGAATAAAGCGTTGTAGTGGGTCAGTTGCCCGTTAAGCAATGCGTGCACTTTTCTGTCAATCTACTTGAAAAACTTAAAACTTACATTATGCGTTGAAGTTCTTTTGTGTATCGAGTATTAGACTGTTCAGTTTTAGCCGCGTCTTGAAAACTGCCTGTTGCTTATTTTGTTTTGCGAATAAAGTGAAACTACGCCTATCTCACTGAAGGGTGCAGTGTTGGCTTCTTTAGACTCGAAATGCGAACGCTTACACGAAAACATCAATAACATAAAGAAAAAACGCAGGATAAACGCATTCATAACTAGACGTACGTAATGCTTGCTCGAAAGGCATGTTCGAAAAATGAAGCCAGCGTTCCCACGAGTGATATTTTTTCTCGCATTTCTCGTTGGATTTTTTCTTTTTTTTTTTTTTGCACGATCCCTGCAACTGGGTGGTTCGTTGATTTGTGACTTGTTCGGAGCTGTCAGAGTCGAATATTCTAGTTCAGCCGAGGAGACAAAAGCTGCCGCTCGACCTTAGCGTTCTCTATAATTTTCGACCATGTAGTTCTTGCAAATTTATACTTCGCAAAGTACAACACTCACAAACTGAAACGCGACATTTTTTTTTCTCAGTAAAGCGTGCTTAATTTGTAGATGTGTAAAAAATTTTGATTCCGTAAATTTTTTTTTTTAAACATTATCACTCGTGACTAGATTTCGGCACTTCCAGCATGGCTCCTTTATGCGTGTGCTGTATAAATACTTCTTTAGATGTATGGTATTTAGCCTATGGTGGCGTTTTTGTATGGCGCCGACCAGCCTTTACACTAAGTAGCACGTAAGTACAGTCAACCACGAACGTTTACGGACCACGCGAGAGTATGGTCAAGTGCCTCTTCGCGACATTTCCGCTATACGTCAGCGGTGATCTACAGCAGCGCTATGCCAAAGACTCATCCCTCCCTTAATCGGTGGCCTGGCTATTTGTTATCCATCTTTCTCCATTTAACCCTACGCGCTCTTCGCAATCCGTGGCGACGTGCTTTTTCTGGAGAGTAGTCTATCAGGAGAACTTTAATCAATTGCAGTCTTTGTCAAAAAATCACAGCATATCAACGTGGTGAATGATGATGAGTGGGGCGAAGCTCCGGAGAGAATCATCGGTAAACCGTGAATGTTCTGTGTAACGCCCCATCAATCATCATATGAAGAGTGAGAAACACTGTGTGTATATTGCAAACATGAAACTTTTATTTTTCTTTTTATTTTTGCCGCACTGCCCTCATTGCGATGAGAGACGATGCACGTTAGCCCACATGCTCTGGCAATGCACGGCGCTGCGCGATTGCGAGAATCTCAGCACAGAGGACGCCTGGAGGACGGCAATCACCAGCTCGGACCGGGAGGTCCAAATCCGGGCTGTCCAGAGGGCCCGCAATTTGGCGGAGGGGCTCGCTCTTCCTGTCCCCACGTGGGCGCGGCCCGCAGCCGACCCTCCTTCTTGAGGGGATCTTGAGGGGAGTCGGCTCCTCAGGACAATTTATAAATAAAGTTCATTGACTGACTGACTGACTGACTGAACTGACTGACCTTAATTAGATGATGCTTGGCTTGCGTTGTCCCTTCATTATCACGGCTTTATGGTCCGTGAAGTGAAGGGACAGCGGTTCTTGTACGGGTTGCAAATGGAAATTAGAAAATACCAGGTCTATACACGTCCCTCGGATGGTCTTCTCGCCGCAGCCGTGCAGCTTGTCGAGCAGCTTCGGCCTCGCGGGCTCGAACGGCGGGGTCTTCTCGGCGCAGCCGTGCAGCTTGTCGAGCAGCTTCGGCTTCACGGGCTCAAACGGCGGAATCTGCATCGCGGCGTCGACGTGCAGCTTTGGCCTCGCGGGCTCTCACCTCAGGATTCTGTCTGCGAGCGCGCGCTGCCACCGCCTTCCGTGCCCTCCGTTCCGCAGCCTTGTCTTCCATCTGGCGACTCCCAGCTAAAGAGAAAGCGTGCCAAGAGGGAGCCTCATGGCGCGTTACTTCTGAAATGTTGTCTTCGGGTGTCGTTGAAAACACGAGACGTAGTAAAGAAGAAAGAACGCCACACAGGCGAACACGCACGAGAGTGTCACTCGTCAACGTCGTCGTCTTCTTCTACTGCATACCAGAACGCGCGCAGTAAAGAAGAACGCCACACAGGCGAACACGCACTCGTCGACGTCGTCGTCTTCTTCTACTGCATACCAGAACGCGCGCTTCTCACGAACTAGAGTTGGCTACTACAAACCTACAAACGGAGGATGGACAGACCCACGGCATAAGGAGCTTCGCCCCTGAAAGTGATACCTGCATACCCAACGCCAACCCGCCATAGAGGCACACCTGTCGATTGTATATGTGCGAAAGTCATACTGCAGGCAAACTTCTTGCGTGAAAACCACGAACAAACAATGCGCTGCGCGGCAGTAGAAACTTGATATGTCACTCAGCAATAAGAATGCCCATTTCGGGCCCAGCGCTGCGGTCGACGTTAGGCAACGCGCGTGGTCCGTAAACTTTTGTGGTTAACTGTAGATATCGTATAAGTAAAAACACTGCGCATCAAGCCACACGAAAAATAAACACGTAAGCACGATGCATTGTCCCTTACCGATATGAACGTTGACGAAACGCTTGGTCACACGAACGCGTAATATGCACAAACATAACGCGACATGGTCAAGCCAAGTTTAAAACGTGCAGGAAGCGTTCACGCAAATTTTGATGTCAATAATTTACAATCTTTCTAGTGGCACTAGAAAGATTTACAAACTTTCTAGTGCCATTAGTGTCCGTCTTTGGAATATAGTTGTCTGTCATGGACCTAGTACCTACTAGAGGCTGAACCACCTGAAATTCAGGGTCATTAAATCGCGTAAGAACTGCTGTCCTCGTGCGTCGCGTCCTGCGCATGCTAAGAAAAGATGCTGTACATCCTTATCGATGTGGCCGCAAAGGCATTATGGACTCTGAACTTGTGAAATGTGAACTTGAAAGTGTTTTCCGTAGGCGGAACTATTTTCTTCTTTTTTTCATTATCATGAGTATGACCTACGTCCACTGCAGAACCACGCCTTCTCCCAGTAGTCACCAACAGACCCTGTTCCGCGCGATCTAGCTGATTTCATACTACGTCTCCAAATATTCAAGCGAAGCTTGAATGCGAAGCATCTTATGGCGGAGTTCAAACTGGTGGTCGTGGTGGCCTGCGCCGTGACCACCCTTACTGCGCATGCACAAACACTCTCCACACACCTACTCTCCACTCCCTCTCCTCTCTTTCCCTCTCCCCTCCCCCCTCTGAAACGCGGGCTGGACATGTCAAAACGCTGCTTCGCATCGGCTCATGGTACCCTTTAGCGGGGGATGGTGTGATTTTTTGTGAGTTACCGGTTTCGGTCCCAGCGGTGCCGTTGGGCGCAAAAAACCCGCCGCCGATGAGCGTACAGAAATGCAGCCCTCGAAAGGTGCACCGGTCCCATGTGTATTTGTATGCGCCATTTTCCAATATTTGGATGCTCTCGCGATCGTGGGCTTGTCAGCGATCAGCCGATTCTGGTATGGCAATCTGATCGTTTGTCGAGGTCACTTTTCACTTCATGCTGCCACATTTCGTTGCTGCCTGGAAATGAACGCATGACCGCCGTTGTTGCCCGTAGCAACCTTAATGTAAAGCTGCTAAGCATGTGGATGAAGGTTCAATGCCAGCCTTAGAGGAAGGAAAAAGGAGGGTTAGGAGGGAGGATTGCGTAATAAAATATAAAGAAAGAAAAAAAGAGAAGCAGTAGGTCAAGCACGAACACGCCAAGCTTCTTTTGATCCCATTTTCTCGTCGGGTAAATGGCCCCCTAATTTTATTATTTTTAGTGCGATAGCGTTAAATAGCTAATTTTGCAGAAATTCCGGCGTCGGCATCGTTGGTTGTGAGAGCAAAATCACCGTTGCCTATGAGTCAAAATTGGAGGTAGACGCAAATAAATAAATAAATAAATAAATAAATAAATAAATAAATAAATAAATAAATAAATAAATAAATAAATAAATAAATAAATAAAAACCTTTGTTTCGAGCGAGAATTCCGCCCATGGATTCTGTGTGGAAAGCAGGTGTTCTACCACAGAGCCACACCCATGCTTCAAGCTTTTTCGGAAAAGTGCGCTATGAGAGTGTCATGGAGCACGAGGAGTCTCCTTAACGCATGCAATATTGCTTGGCAGAAGCGTACAGTCGCAGCAGGCGTCAAAGCATGTGAATTGAGCAACGAGTGGGTGTTTTAAAGGCCCAGCAATTACAAAGCGCACAGGCATAATTATTGATCATTATCAGCAACGGCATGGACGATGTATGCGGCTGGGCAACTGCGCGTGTTGCCTTACGAACGTGTAGTGGTTACTTCGACCATTCGCAAAAGGAATAATTATGGCACAGTGGGCAATTCGCAACTGTAAATCGCAGTAGACATTTTAGGATAGTTTGAAAGGGCCACTTCACTGGCGCAAATTTCTTTGAGACACGGCCTAGGTGTCCTCTGAGAAGCGAAGCTAGGAGGACAGGCCTGTAGCCAGAATTTTTTTTTTTTGGGGGGGGGGGGGGGGGCACTTGCTGAAAACCTTGACTATTTGAGAAAAACACCTATTTGCATTATTTATTTTTGGTAAAAACACCTGCCTCACCAAAATTTCGGTGGGCGGGGGGGGGGGGGCGCTCCTAGCCTCTCCCCCACCCCCCTTGGCTACGGGCCTGTCGGAGGAGGTGGTGCGAACAGGGTCCGTTCGCGCGAAGCTCAAGCGTCCTACAAGTTTTTTGTCCCCAAACGCACTCTACTGCTTTCTTATCTCTTACAGTCACGCCTATCATTTTTCTTGTCGGAAGTGAGTTTTAAATCTACGCTCGAGGTAGCTATCTTCGGGCCGTTCGACAGAACATTTGAAAGTACAGAGCGTGGCGAAAGGTTCTGCGCCACCTATTTGAAATGGATGCTAACGAATGATGTTGCTTTTCGTACTGGCCACAAGCTGGCGCTAGTTTGTCACTGCGGTCATTGGGAGCATCTAGGTTCACTTTTCGGAAAGGTGGTGCCGTCTAGGCAACAAGCTTGGAGCAGTTACAGAGTAAACTGCACTGGGGGCAATTTTTGAATGAGGCCTCAGAAGCACGGAGGGTAAAAACATCAAAGCCACTTCCACCTCAAGTGAAAGCTGCGCGAACTCCGGAGCATTCATTTGACTGGTCTCTTCTGTTCTACTGCTCTCTTCTCGCTCTCATTTTTTGCGCTCTTTTCTGGTGTTTATCTTCGGTTTTGTGCTCTTTCCTGTTGTTTTCGTGTGATTATGTGTTATAATACATATTTTTTATTGTTTTCTCATGATGATCTGATTTGTTCTGCGGTTTTCTATTATACGTTCTATGTTCTCACTTCTACTGTTTTTCTACTGTTTGCTGCTCCGTGAGAGGAGCGTCTAACTCCCAGCGCTGGAGTTTCGCCTCCGCTTCTCTCTTCCGTAGATCTGTGCCAAACTTGCCGATGCTGGTGTCTCGCTGTCGCTCCGCTGGCTCGGCCAGATGAATTAGCCCTTTGCGACGGCATCGTTCACAGGCTAGCAAGCGCTGACGTTCTAAACGGGCAGCCTGTTCGTCTTCTGTGTATCCAACGCACGGCCTGCGTGAGCCCAACGCGACACATGAGAGAACAAGAGGATTCCTTAAACCGTTCCGCAGTTAAAACAATTCAAGACCATGTACGAAGCAAAGAGCAATCTCAGAAAAAAGTGCACGTTGTTAAGGTTGCTTCTCCTTGTAATTGGTATGAACGCAGTGAAGCACGCTTAACAGTGAGGTAAGAGTTCAGCCGTATCACAGCTTTGAGTCCGGGTTGTTTTATCTCTTTCATTGTTGCAGTAATGATTTGGCAGCGTTAACACTCAGCCATATTTCGTTTTCTGAATCGTCGCTGTCGAAACAAAAGACGGGTCTTGATAAAATGAATGTCCGTGGAAACCGAGAAATTCCGCTACTCTGCGTATTCACTATACGAAACTCGAAGAAATCCTACTTTCATGTTACCACAGCTGATTCCACAATAGGCTGAGTTTTGAAGTTTGAAGTTTATTCAGCATTGACAATATACAGGGCGCCCCAGGTAACTCTAGCCAGAGTTCAAAAATATGCCGTCGCACTCGATGATGACACGACTGTATGAATTTTGCCGACTATTCCATGGAGCAAGTCACACTATTTTTGTTCTGCTCATTTTCCTAATTAAATAGGACTAATTAGCCAACTTTTGAAGCAGTGAAGCTGACGAAAAACTTCCAATCAGAAAGTTTGTAGATCGGTTCGCGAAACGTCCGATTAGGCAGTTTCTAACATTCAATTTATTATGTATTACTGTTTTTCTGCTCACTACAGGTGCCTGCGAAATACAAAAATATACCACTTGACATGTCCGTTTGCGCGCCTGTGCGTGCCGTGATTTCAGCGCTCCATTACGTTCCGCGGGCAAACGATTATAGTTTCTGGCCGGGTGAGCTACCACTTAAAAAGTGATACTGCAGCGACGATCCTGGTGGCTGTGCGATCACGCACCTGTTGCTTGCGGCAGCACAAGCGCGAACCGCTATATCTTCTTATCGCTGTCACGGACTGCGGCGAAGGAAGCATATCGTTTGTACGCGATACGTTTGCGAGCCCTGCAATCACGGCGAGCAAACGGGCATGTCATGCGGTATATTTATGTGTTTCGCGGGGATGTGTAGTAAACAGAAAACATCAATACCCAGTAGATGGAAGGTTAGAAACTGTGTAATCGGATGTTTTGCGAACCGATCTGCAACTTTCTCACTGGAACTTGACGCCCAGCTTCGTTGCTTGAGAAGTTGTTTCGTTAATCTTATCTAATTAATTAGTTAAGCAGAACACAAAAAGTATGACTTACTCCATGCATTAGCCAGCAACATGTATTTGCTCCCATCGTCATAGAGTGCGTCGGCACATTTTTAAACTCTGGCTAGATTTAGCTGGCGCACCGTGGAGTGTGTACACAGGGTTATAAATGTTTAGTGCAAGAAAACTCAAGCGGTAACGACTCGAAGGCGACAGCCACCTTGTTTTTTTTCTTTTCGGTCGATGTACTGATCCTCCCGCGCCCCCTCCGAAAATTTCCTGCACCTAACGTGGTTTTGCACTGCCTCCAGGATCGGAGGCACTGGAAGCTCTCCGAACCTCACCAGGTTTTACATTGCCTCCGTGATCGGCTCACCTTTGACCAAGGGTCGATGTCATATGATGACGTCATCGCGTGACGTCACGCTATGTGACGTCATAGTAACCTCATGAGTAGGTCACAAACTTTGGCGATAGGTGACGTCGTGATGACGTAATATAGTGACGCGATCACGTGCTGATGATTATTTGCATCACACGTGTCGACGCCGACGCCGCCGACGCTCAAGATTCGCGTGTGATGAGGCATATAAGGCTTTCGCCTTAAAAAAAAAGTTGTCTTAGCGAAACACAGTGGCGGAACCTTTAGTGATCTGAACGAAAAGCAACCTTACTAAACAGCCAAAAAAAACTAAATATGTATATTAGTGAGAGAAATTAGTAGAGTAACAAATAAAAGTGCGGACAGCTTGCGTACCTTTATGAACAATATAACAATGCTAGCGCGAAAATATTGGTCAGAAAGGAAAAGACGACAAGAAAAATTGGGGGACCCTTAAGCTTCGTCTTTAACAGTTGAACGCGATAGCGAAATCCGGCCCCTAATGCGCACTTCAACCACTAAGTGCATACTTATTAATGTGTATTGTTACACACACGCGCGCGATGTATCTATAGTAATGATACAGGTTTTCGATCTAAAGCACTTCCCTGTGCAAGCGTCGAGACATATTTCTCACAATGTCTCACAGATGGCAGCACATTATCTAGCGTTTGCTGTTTACTTGATCAACGCCTCCTCTAGAAAGCAGGCGCTGGCTTGATATGTTTTCCGCTAGATGGACATAGTTGTTCATTTTTGGAGCTGTTTGAAAGTTCGTGTGTGTTTTTAGCGGCGATGGCTGCACTATCCCGGTCTTTTTCGAAGCATGGCGTCGCGCAAAAAACGTAGTTTGGTGGCTTCGACAATGCGCCTACAAATCGCCGAATGGGTTCATTTTCGCCGTGACACCTGCCGAACAAAATGCTTTAAGGAGACTCCTTCCGCTACATGACATTTATGTAGTGTGTTTTTTCCGAAGCAGCTACAAGTTACATCGTGGCTTTGTAGGAGGACATCTGCTTGCCACGCAAACGGCCCGGGTTCGATCCTCCATGAAACCGAAGACTTTTGTTGTTTATTTTATTGGCATCTTTCTCGATTTTTCGGTCACGGACGATTTTTCGCTCGCAAGCGTCGGTAGCGACGCCGTCACCATCGCCGATAGCGGAATTTCTGCGACACGAGCTCTCTAACGTTATCGCGTTAATACGACACAAGCTTCGCCTTACACTGCACTGCACTGTTTTAACGCCTCGGCATGAGCTCAAGCACGCAGCAATGGCCGGGAGGGGTAATGCATGTCGTAGCGACGCTCCCATTCAAGATCCAAATTATCATTGCGCGCATCGCTTGCCCGCCGCCGGCGCCGTTTCAGAACGTTGCGAAAGGGCAATCTTGAAAGTCGGGAACGAGTTAGCCTTGCTCTTTGTTTATTAAGCAGAATGCTTGATGTTCACGTCCACCAAAAGTGCCTCCATGCAGGTTTCTCTTCTAAGCATAACTTGCCCACCACTGATTCGCAAGCCCGGAATAACCGCGTGCATGTTTCGTAAAAGTCTTCTGCATATATGTTTCTTCAAAGGCGGCATCACTAATTCAGGCCGATGAGCAGCAGTGCAATAAGAAGTGGAGTTATTAAACAAAGCACGTGCGGTTTTTTTCGTAGGTTACTCCGTACACCACTGTAATGTAGTATCCCTGTGTATGTAGGGAGCATATACAGTGACTTTACTGCAATGTACCAGCAATGATTAACTTCACTCGACCATCTCCCCCTAACCCGCCACGGTGGTTTAGCGACTATGGTGCTCGACTACTGACCCGAAGGTCACTGTACCAAATCCCGGCCGCGGCGGCCGCATTTCGGTGGAAGCGAAAATGCCAGAAGCCTGTGTGCCTACATTTAGGTACACGTTGAAGTGCCCCAGGCGGTCGAAATTTCTGGAGCCCTCCACTACGGCGATTCTCATAATCGTATCGCGGTTTTGGAACTTAAAACCTCAAATATTATCGTTAACGGGGGGAAGGGAATTAGCCGTTGACCCTTCCTACACATGTCTCTTCTTATTTGCATGCGATATGCTCAGAATAGCGGAAGGCTGGATTTTCACACCATAAAGCGATGAAGGCGTTGCTGAAGTTTCCGCGAGCGACCCGCCTTATTGAAAGATTATGACTCTCCCGTGTGTTTGTGTTTCTGCTTATCTCCCTCCCTTTCTCATTCTCATCTTCCTTAACACTCTGTATACCCTCACCCCTTCCCCGCTGCAGGGTAGCAAACCGGATATTTATCTTCTGCTTAACCTCCCTGCCTCTCCGCATGACACTGATCTCTCTCTCTCTCTCTGCGAGATGCATACTGCACCGCTTTAGCGCAGCACTGCCCAGTGTCCCAAGAACGGTTAGGAAGCGGGTTTCAACCTATTCTTCTCCCCAACTGTGTGAGTTTGCGGTATGCATACTGCACCGTTTTATCTCCGCCCTGCGCGGCCTTCTAAGGACGGTAAGTGAAGGCGGGTCGTTGACCTCTCCTACACCTGTCTCCCTGCCGTGTCTGGGTGGTCGTAGGAAACGCGGGGAATCTACGACGGGCGGCGAAAGTTTAGGAGATGAATGAAGGAGAGGGCGGCGAAGGCGAACGTCTCGTAATCACGACGACGACGCCTGTATAGCCGGGCTAGAAGTTACGGCCATCGGTGCGTTAGAAACTCTCGAAGGGGGTTGAAGTGGGAGACAAGCTGCCGTACGGAAAGCCACGGAATGTCGAGACGAGCGGAGCGGTGAAGCGACCGCGGCACGCTGCTGAGTGGAAGCACGTACGCATCGTTATGCTGCCGCACGTCGACAGAGAACACTCTGTGCCTTCTCGCTCGCGTAGTCGAAAGCTTGCGGAGAGACGCTATTGAGCGCTATGCATGTGGGGAGTGACGTAATGAGCAGAGCCGCTGGTCATACGGCCTTGCGGCAGTAATCTGAAGAAACCAGGCACATACGTGACCACAGCCAGCAAAGGCAAGGTTGAAGAAAACGAGTCCCACTTGCTGGCGTTAGTGGGAAGCATAGCCTGTGCTTGAGAATCTATTGCGAGTGTTCAGCTATTTTGCCATCTCCTGCAGCACTGCCACAGAAGGCTGTCTGCT
This sequence comes from Rhipicephalus sanguineus, assembly GCF_013339695.2. Classification (NCBI taxonomy): domain Eukaryota; kingdom Metazoa; phylum Arthropoda; class Arachnida; order Ixodida; family Ixodidae; genus Rhipicephalus; species Rhipicephalus sanguineus. The sequence continues at coordinate 31,460,119 of NC_051185.1, read as the reverse complement.
TTATGTGTTATTTTGTTATCGTTCAATTCACATTCTGTGTAAATTACATGCGTCCTGCGTTTCCTGAGCATTACATAAAATCCTAATTATTTCACGTGATATATGCACATACTTTAAGAAGTCTGTTTGTTGGGCTGGTCGGTATTTACTTAAGGACATAATTTGGCCGCAAATTAGAACACACACACGCAGGGAAATCCTGTCATCGTGTTCCTCTCTTTGTGTGCGGGTTCTAATTCGCGGCCAATTTATGTCCATATGCACATATGTATTTGTTTATCTTACCTGAACTTATGCACAAATATTGGGCTTTATTTCGCATAACCCAAGTTTTCTAGAATTCGCAATCACTCTTTTATTATTCCCCTAGCTTTAGCGCGCGCTACAGTTCTTTTTTTTTTAACATCAAGCTTTCTTTTTTCGCTGCACCTGCTACGTCGTCATGTTTCTGCAAAAGCGCGCACAAGCAACCAGCGATACTGCAATTAATTTTCAAGCAGACAGTTACGCGCACTCTGTTTTCTCAAACGCAGTCATGAACGCAGACTGGTACACAAACGGCGCCACTACTCTCTCTCTCTCTCACACACACACGCACACACAAACTCACGCATGCACACACATACACACAAACTCGCACGAGCAGGAAAGAATCCCACGGACGACATCGAAAACAGCCTCCCTTGCATGCACAAAGAGGAAGACCAAAGCCAAGACGACAAGAGATGAGGTCGCAGTCGTGGAATTAGGTTTCGTGGCATTTCTGAGTATCTAAATAAAGAAGAAAAAAATAAACATCCATGGGGATTGCTGCGTCGTCCGACTCTGTCTGTGTGACGGTACGGGCTCGGTTTCCTTTTCTTTCTTTTAGGTTTTTTTTTTTTTTTGCAGTCAGACTTTTAGACTTTACGGTAAAGAATAAACAGGGCGGGGAACTTCCGAACCGCTGAGCGAGCACAACGCCTCGGGAATGTTGAGAGAGCAGTTTAGACTAGACAACCATTGGTGGTGGGGGGGGGGGGGGGGTCTCTATCTTGGGAGTCTCAGGCTGTAGCTGTGCGACTGAGCAAGAGACTAAACTCGTGCGAGGAGTGCATACGCTGTCTCGCGAATGCCGACCGCATACGACACGGACGGCCATGTCCTGTGTCGCCTTTCCTGTCACCGCGTTTGCCGCGACACCAGTGGTGTGACTCGTGCGGAATAAATTTTTTGCATTTTCTTGTTTCTAATGCAACGCATCTTAGGAGGAAGCAAATCGGTGTTTCCGAAGGAGTTCCGCAGTCAGCTTTTCTATAAGCATTAAAGAATAACGTTTTACCAAACAAAAATTGCGATAAAAAAGGACTCAAAGTGATGTAATAATAATAATAATAATCGCGGGAGCTTTAAGTCCCAAAACATCGATTTAATTGTGAGAGACGCCGAAGTGGAGGGGGTTCGGAAAATTTTGCCCGCCTGGGGTTCTTTAACGTGCACCTAAATCTAAGCACGCGGGCCTCTAGCATCGTTGCAATCATCAAAATGTGTCCACCGCGGCCACGATTCGATTCCGCGACTTTTGGGTCAGCAGTTAAACATCATAACTACTAGACCACCGCGGCGAGTCAAAGTGATGTAACCCTACTCAGGACACACATAAGTACAGTTCTCACGCATTGAAACGGGAGATCAAGTTCTTTAATATAACGATTGCTATGGTCAATTTCTGAAAATAACAGCTATTGACCTCGCCGCTAAATGCACTGTTGACACTGATGTTCTAAGTGTTCGTGTCAGAATCACAGCATTATGATACGAATTCAAGACGCTGTAAACAAAAATACACCATTAACATAGCCCTAAGTTTTCGCGTTTCCTTCCGTGAGCACTGTAAAAATTAACAGAAACACTACAATAAAGACAGAACATGTGAATAGTAAAAATTCTCTACTACTGGTATTTAGTGCGCTTGGGATTTGTTTAATCCCATATTGACGTCGGAATACTCAGGACACACATAAGACATCTTGTTCGGGCTCCCCGCCACCACCTAGCCTCTTTACCAGCAGACAGACCATGCACATTTGTTTGCCCAACGGTAGCCGCGTATCGCGAGTCTTTACCAACATGCTTCATGCCCGCCGCGAGACCTTGGATTCCTCGGTGGTGCCTGACTCAGCCTGTCATCAGCCTGGCGATACCTGGCATCTGTAAAAAGGCAGATATGTCGTCACCGGCTCTTAAACAGTTCGCTTTGCTCCTGCTGTATGAGAAGTACCGAGGCTCAATGCACGTATATACCGACGGCTCCATATACTGTACAGCTCAACCGCAGCTGTCGTGATAACTATGAAAGCCACAACAATGAAATATAAGACCTCTCACTTTACGACATCGAGAGCAGTAGAGCTCGCAACACTTCTTGCAGCATTAGCCTACATTTCTTTCATTACTGATGAACGGGCACAAAAATGGACGATCTTCAGTGGCTCAAAGGCGGCACTGCAATCCCTCCCGTCACCTTTACGCCGCGGCCCGCACGAGAAACTGGTATTTGAGATTGCACAAGAGACGCACCATTTAATTGATAAGGGATATGAAATAACGGTTCAATGGCTTCCAAATCACTGCAGGATTATCGGCAACGAACGAGCCGATCAAGCTGCCCGTTCAGCCCATACAGAAAACAGTCAAATAACAATACCGCTCTCTAGGACTGACGCTGCATGGAAGCTCCGCGTGCTTTCTCGCCAATGCACCACGTCGCAATAGAAGGAGCCGCACTTCAAGCGCGCAGGACTATATTCCATGGACCCAACTCTTCTTCTTCCAATTCCTCCAGGACTTCGCCGAGGTGACGCTACCCTTCTGTGCAGGTCATGGTTGAGTGTCGCATTGACGCACGCGTACGCGTTCCGGATAGGAATGGCCGACACCGCAGCATGTGACCACTACGGCAGTGATGAAACTATCCAACATATTCTGTGCGCCTGCCCACAGTACTGTTCACAGAGACAGTCACTTTGCAATGCGCTCGATGAATTGGACGACCGCACTCTGTCGCAAGAAAGAATCCTGCGCCATTGACCGGACCTAACGTCACAGATGAAAGCTGTGCAAGCGCTACTGCACTTTATGCGTTCAGCCGGTCTCTCAGAACGGCTCTGAATGGAACATCCTGCGCGTGTGTGCATGTGTGTCTGTGTGTGTGTGCGTGCGTGTGTGCGTGTGTGTGCAAGCTGTGCAAGCTGTGCAAGCGCTACTGCACTTTATGCGTTCAGCCGGTCTCTCAGAACGGCTCTGAATGGAACATCCTGCGCGTGTGTGCATGTGTGTCTGTGTGTATGTGCGTGTGTGTGTGCGTGTGTGTGTGCGTGTGTGTGTATATAAATGTGTGTTTTTCGTTTTCATTTTATCTCTGCCTCTCTGTCCTCTTTCCTACACCTTTTTCCCCACCCCTGCGCAGGGTAGCAAGCTGGTCGCTCGCACCAGGTTAGCCTCCCGGCGTTCCTTTTCATTTGTTTCTCTCTCTCTCTCTCCCTAGAATTCTTCCGGAAATGACCTACAGCTACCTACTGAGAGTTTCTCCTTTTGAGCCGAACGTATACTATGCAAAATATTTCATATGCTCACAAAATATACACATGCAGTGTATCAGCTGCGTAGCGAAAAAGAAAATGTTTCACGGTAAAGGCACAGAATTTGCCCCCGACTGGCAATACTATTCACACCAGACTATTTAGAGGAAATCACGTACCTAGACTAACAGCCTAGAAGTCGTGCGGTCCATCCACTAACACTCTGCTTTGGCCAGAACGTCCTGATCGATCGCATGCCAAAATAGCTGAATGCAGCCGCCGAGTCTCATATCGTAATTTTTGCTACTGCGAAAGGCGCCATACTTTCCTTTTGCTATTTATGTTGTGCGTTTCTTTTCTTTCTCTCTCTCTCTCTCTTGCGGCTTCCATGTTTTGAAAAACACTTTCTCCTCCGAGCGGTTTTCGCCATCTTTTGCGATTTTGTCTGCGCAGACCGGAACTCAACTCAAGTTACCGTGGTCGCTTCCGCCTGTTTTTCCAGACTGCTCCGCAACAGATACCGTCGAATGTAAAGTTCACAGACGGGGCCGAAGTAAAGAAAAAAAATGATGGCAAACAGGAAGTCCGTGAAAGTGAATAAGGTCTTTCTGTCAACGACGAGCAAACCTCTAAATGGCCTAGCGTCTTGCCAGCGAAGAGGTGGCGCAGGCTGTATATCTCGGCAAAAGCTCTCCTGCAGCGTGTAGGCTACACACACACATAGACACACACACACGCACACGCGCACACACACACAAACACACACACACGCACACATCTATAAGGCCAATAAAAGTTTTTCATCACCAGCAGGTTTTCCTTGGAGTCAATAGGATCTACCTTTAGAAATGTGGCTTGTTTCTTTCAAGCGATCAATAAAGTTCCATGACAAAATGTGAAATAACTAGCGCTAATGTATTGTTCGGTTTTGAAATTAGTGCTGTCTTCCGCCACGTGTGTTCAGCAAACAGCAAAAGAAAAGAAAATGGCGACTCGAAATAACAAGGAGGAAGTGAGGAGGGCTTGCATCACCAAGTTTAAACTACGGAATACGAATTTACATGTATGTGCCCACATACTAAAGAGATCAATCAACCAATGAATTAATCAATCAATCAATCAATCAAACAAACAATCAATCAATCAATCAATCAATCAATCAATCAATCAATCAATCAATCAATCAATCAAACAATCAATCGTTTTATTTACCACTTCAAGTATCGGGGGCATGGGAAGAAAAAGCTCTTGTGAGCTTAACTCAGCTGCCCAGCCGACTGCAGTTCAGCAGCATGCAGTGACGGCACGCATAAAGTGGGGCACATAAACATAAGCACAAAGATAGCATACATTATCCTTGCACATGATTACCAAATGAACTTGTGCCACAAGTACATGCAATTTAGAGAAAAAAAAGGAAAGCGAGAACAACATCAAAGACAAATATCATCTCTGACATTCTAAATATGAGCTCACGAAGAAGGCATGAAGCTCAGACCTGCAACGCGAAATATCAAAAGCATTTTGCTTGAAAAGATTTAATACAGAAGGCGAAGTTATTTCTCTTTTTTTTCTTCGCTTTTTCATAAAACTGCGAATTTGTGTATTAATGATCATGGGCGTACATTGTGATTGAGTGCAATTCCAATATTACCCGCCTTGGTGGTACAGTGGTTACGGTGCTGGGCTGCTGACCCGATGGTCGCGGGTCCAATCACGGCCGCGCCAGTCGCATTTCGATGGAGGCGAAATGTTGGAAGCCTGTCTGCTGTGCGATGTGAGGGCAAGTTAAAGAACCCCGGATGGCCAAAATTCCCGTAGCCCTCCACTGCGCCGTCCCTCCTAATCATATCGTGGTTTTGGCACGTAAAACCCAAGTATTAATAATATTATTTGCAATTTTTTGCTACGTTCCGCCGCGGGCAGTGAGGTTCTCTCAAAATACCTGACAATGCACCCTGACTCGTGGTTCTAATTTTTCTGTGACTCGCACTTGAGGCCTTCTACCGACTGTAGTCTCAACACTGTTCCTAATCAGTGTTAACATTTCTATTTGCCACGTTCAGTGCATGGTGCAGAAGACGACCATGACAAAAACACTCCCGGAAAAGTGTTAGCGTTGGAAGAATAAAACACTCCGCATATGCCACTAAGCGTCTCCGCTAACGAATTGTCGCAGCTCCCGAAACCTTTTCGACGTAAGCGCTTGTACGAACTATGGACAATTTTGTGCCGGCTGGTTGTACTCTCGTCCATCGTTTCTTTTTTTAAGCGAAGCTTCTATGAGTTACACATTTCGGTGGTGGCCGCGGCGGCATAGTTCGCGATAAACCCGGCACCGGGCCAGCAACAGAAGTATTGCGCTGCTATGCACGGGTGTGAAGCTTCAATTGCCGGCATTGCGCAATGCGATATAAAGAAAGAAAGAAAAAATCTTCGCTTGCCCCCATTTTCCCGGCAGAAAAGGGGTTCCTTCTTATTCTTTTTTTTTCTGCACAGGTAAAGTGGTTCGTTACCTTCTGGTACAGCATCAGAATGACCCCCGTATATGGAAATGGGGCGCCGGCTTTTTCCACGAACTTGTGCCAAGCTTTCACTTAACCATTTTATTGCGTAAGGGTACATTTGCCTAACGTATAATGGAACAACCCTTCCTCTTTGCCCTAACTCTCCACCTACCCTGAGAAACGATCCTACACGGAGTGCGCCTTTGAGGAAGCCTATTCAGTTAGAGCCCACTCGCAAGCCCGGGGTTGGCGTAAAACCGTAAATCTACGCAATCGAATCGCAGTTTAACGGTTCTCTCGAAGCACTTGCGAAAGGCGTTTCCTATAGTTTCGTTTTCGTTTGTTATTATAGTTTCGTTTTTTGCCCGGCTTTTTATAGCTCTACGCGCGCTTCCGTGCAGTTGTGAACAGTAAAGAAAAATAAGAAAGAGTCAGGTTGGCATTTACGACCTCGGAATCCATGAGCGGGACAAGCAACTTCCGGAACAACGGTGGGTTCCATTTACGGCCGGTTCTTGGCTTTGTTCCACGGTTCAAGCTCAGCAGTGGCTCGACCAACGGAGAAGTTGTTATTTTGCATAGATCGATATTCCGCGGCAGCGTCCACTCGGTGCCTTTCGCAGGCTGGGTGTTGTAAGCTTTAGATGCTGCGACTACAGTGCTGTAGTTTTAAATCGATCAAGCCATGGCGAATCGATATCCTCGGTTCATGTACAATAAAGGGTGCACAAGATGCTCCAGCATAAGCTCGAAGAAAGCCTTTTGAAAAGAAATTAAAATGGGAAAATTCAATTTCATCTTGTATGAAAGAAAACTGCGCAGCGTGACTTAGCCTTGTTCGCGGTCGTGTAATCTTTCATCGTGGCGCAATCCGTATCAAATTTGAGCTCAAAACAGTGCATTAGCGTTATCCTTTTTTCCCTTTTTCTCGTTCACCATACTTGGAATGTTTGATCAAAACGAGAAAAACAGGAAAAGTCTGTAGGGCATCTGGACGAAAAGTTGGCTACTAAAACGTTGTGTTGGACATGCCGCTAACACACATGAAAGGTATTACAATTTTAAGCGCTTCGTTGAAGGTGAAAAAGTTTGAGGCCCGTGTACTTAGATTTAGGTGAACGTTAAACCCTTACAATTGTTATTATTATTATTATTATTATTATTATTATTATTATTATATTATTATTATTATTAGTAGTAGTAGTAGTAGTAGTAGTAGTAGTAGTAGTAGTAGTAGTAGTCGTAGTAGTAGTAGTAGTAGTAGTCGTCGTAGTAGTACTAGTAGTAGTAGTAGTAGTAGTAATAGTAGTAGTGGTACTGCTATAGTAGACTATATAATAGTAGTAATTCTTATTGACATTTTAAGCGATACGCATTTGCCATCGGAAGTACTGGCTTAAGCACCGACCTTTTTTTTTTATTTTTTTTAGTGGAGCTGTAACATAACAAAGAGTATATCTTTTGCGGAGATCAGATTCTTTACGTACCGTAGTTGAGGACTCTGCATTGACTTCGATAGCGTGAGGGTTTTAGCCTGCTACTGAAGCATACAACACATAGCGTATTTTAGCGTTTTAGCCTGTAAATAACTGCTATAACTAGCAATAGAATGTTGGCCATGGATTCCTTTTGAGGCATACACATGTGTAAACTTAAATGGTTTGGCGACTCCACGCGCATACTTTGTAGCAGTAATTGCTTTAGCGCAGACAAATGCAAAATATTAAATTTGAATCTACAAAATGCATTAATATTGTGTAAAACAATATACAACACCGCTCTTGACTAGATAGGTTAAGATTGAATCAAACAGAACTTTGAGTAGGCACATATGTGAAAGAAACAATTCTAATCCGGGGCATGGAAAAACCGCACCATCAAAATTTGGAGCGACATAGACAGGAGACACAAAGAGACACAGATGAGAACCGCCAGTATGTGTACTTCTATGTCTCCTGTCTTTGTCTATGTCTAGCTGTAATCGTCCGAGTATGCATTGCCGAGTAAACCTTTCCAATGCTTTGCACAAGAGTCCAGTAACATGATGGAAGAGCCGAGTAACAACATAAACTAGTTTTAAAAATGTTGACGTGGGTTTTCTATGTTGGAGTGAAAAGTGTCAGATACTAAACTAACTGCTAGAAAATGCACGAATTATCCAAGGAATTCTTATCTCAATAAATTGGGCAAGCAGGACATTTCAAGATTTCGCGGATGCATTTACACTAGCAGTGCCAGGTGTCGATTTATATATAATTCGCCTTTTTATGTATAATGATTACGTTTCCGTAGTGGGCTAAGACTCAAAGTTTGTGCCTAAATGAAGGCCTAAAATTTTCGTATGTCCAATGCATATGTAGCCACGTTATTCGTACTCTGCGGCAGGCCTTGTAATTATGTCGTTTTTAATGTGAAGCCTCAAAACGATGTAATAGAATTATTAGTTTCTTCCCCAGCGAAGGCGTCGGTCTGTCTGTCTGTCTGTCTGGACACTTTACTTAACGCCTTTCCCATAGAAATGCATAATATTCCGCAAGAAATGCGTGGGGAAAATATAGTGGTGGATGTAGTGAATAACGACTCGAATCTTTGACTTACAAAATGTGTCGGTGAGTCGGAGCATGATGCTTCGACGTTTTTGAGCACGTAGGTCATCAAACCCTCTACGTCTGAAATATGTAGGGAATAGAGTCCCGAAAGTACCAAATGTGAAGGGTATCGGACTCTCGACCTCCCAGGTGTGTAGGTACCCAAACCCCGAACTTTCGAAGTACGCATGGTATCGAACCCTCGAGTTTCGGATCATATGTCGACTCGAACTCCGAAACTTTCATTTGCTTGGGGTATCTTTTTTTTTTTATTGCGATATTGACTTTCTTTTAAAGCATAATACTTTGTGTGTATGTGTGTAGTAGATGTCTACCGTAAGACCGATGTTGCGCATCAAGTGAAACAGTGTCTTGTGAGATCTGCTATCTTGTGTCCATCGGTCATAGGTGGTCCTGTCAATGTAGCGAAGGCCGGTTAACCCTCATATTTCGAAGAATATAGGGACACGAACCATGAGCCTTCCAACTGTTTGGGATATGCAACCCTCGATCTCCGAAGTATTCAAGGACTAGGAACCTGAACCTTCCAGGCATCTAGTCATGGCATGCTTCGTGTATCTTGTAGTTTTTACAGTAGTCTCTGCATATTTTTTCTAAGCTCGTGCAAGGAAGGGATTTCTTTATATATTTCTTTTTCAATCATCATCTACTGACAATTAACTTTTTCTTTCAAGTTACGGTCGCGTGTCATTGAAAAAAAATAGCCTTAGAGGGAGCCAAGATCGACTTTAACACAGGTCGGCTCCTAGGCAACACTGATTGCGAAACTCTGCTTTTGTCTTAGATGATAGATCCCTCCCTTCTTTTCTTTTTTTATCACTGTATATCTTTAAATGTGGTCGGAAAAGTCAAGGTACTTTTTCTTTTTCTCCATGCGATCGATCGCGCTTCGAAATCCAACGGTTATCTTGTGTTCGACATTTTAATTACTCGCCCCTCTTTCCTTCAAGTGTTGAAGCCTGGAACCGGCCTTTGGCATTTTAATTAACGGCGTAGTTTTTACGGCCTTCTATTCACCGCGCCAAGCCTATCATCTCCTATATGGCAGTGAAAATAATGAGCACGTTCAAGCGAGCAACCTACGGCACAACCTGGTTCCCTCATTACCTGCCTTTCATCTTTCCGCCTGACCGCACCCTGCTGAAGCACTGAGGTTATGGGGAGCAGTTTCGAACACGAAAAACTCGCACCGATTCTTTTCTCGCTTGTTTGTTTCATGATGGCCAGAGCCCCGTGATCAAGTGTACTTCTCTGCCATGCGATTGTTTCGATTATCGATTCACCGATAAAGGGAGATGTGGAACTCCAGCGTTTTTGTACTTACTGGCGTTGCTCCTCTTGGGAAAAGTGCACAGTAACTCTAGTTGTACTGCATGGAGTAATTGCTTACATTACATCCTCATACATATACAACCTTTGTTGAGTTACGGTGTCAGCACTAATTTCCATCCCTTCAATTTACTTACGAAGACGAAAGCCTTAGATGCCTCATCAAACGCGAAAATTGACCGCCGGCGTCAACACGAGTAATGCGAAAAATCATCATGCGGCGAAGTGACCATATGATCTCGTCATGACGTCACAGATCGCCAGAATTTGTGGTGTCACGTGATAGCCCATAACGTAACGTTTTGTGCTAACGTTACATAACGTTACGACATAGACTGACGTTATGTGACGTCACATAGCGTGATGCCACATGATGACGTCATTGCATGATATCTTCTCTTGGTCAAAGGTGGGCCGCTCCCGGCGGCAGTGCGAAGCCACGTAAGGTGCAGACGACTCGAGGGCATTTCACTAGGAGTCGTCGTAGGCTAATGCATAAGGGACCCTGTGATATTTCAATTTTAGTTAGTTAGTTAGTTAGTTAGTTAGTTAGTTAGTTAGTTAGTTAGTTAGTTAGTTAGTTAGTTAGTTAGTTAGTTAGTTAGTTAGTTAGTTAGTTAGTTAGTTAGTTAGTTAGTTAGTTGTATAGTTAGTTAGGAGTCTTCTTGGGCTAATGCATAAGGAACCCTGTGATCTTTGAATTTTACATAGTTAGTTAGTTAGTTAGTTAGTTAGTTAGTTAGTTAGTTAGTTAGTTAGTTAGTTAGTTAGTTAGTTAGTTAGTTAGTTAGTTAGTTAGTTAGTTAGTTAGTTAGTTAGTTAGGTATTTAGTTAGTTGTATAAGCAACCAAATATGTACTGCTAGCATTTCCAGAGGACAGTGTGTGTGTGTGTGTGTGTGTGTGTGTGTGTGTGTGTGTGTGTGTGTGTGTGTGTGTGTGTGTGTGTGTGTGTGTGTGTGTGTGTGTGTGTGGTGTGTGTGTGTGTGTGTGTGTGTGTGTGTGTGTGTGTGTGTGTGTGTGTGTGTGTGTGTGTGTGTGTGTGTGTGTGTGTGTGTGTGTGTGTGTGTTTTTTGTAAGAACTTGAACGATGATAAGGTGCCGCGTCAGAACTCGTCGATCGGATGCTTTTCTGGCGAGACGTCATTATTTCGCCATATAATCAGTGCATGGCCCGAAATTATTGGCGAAAAGAAGAGAAATTATTATAAAAGCATGCTTCGTGAAATTCAATAGGCAACGAGCACCAGAGCTGTGTTTATCTTTGTTTGATTTGTTGATCAAATTGACGCTCATTTTCACATTCTTCGAGATGCTCTGTCTGCGTAACTGCAAAAATAATACTACTAGGAAGACAGTGGGAGTCATTATTGTTGTATATCAGGCTATGGGCTACCAAACAGACCGAGAAAAATATGCTTTCAATGAAATAAGGAAAAAGGTTGTAAAGTGGTTTCGGAACGTACTACAGGCAACGAAACCCAGATGACACCTTCGTAAAAAGTGAAGAAATATTGTTATCAGCGAAACGTGGAGCGTATTACACACTGCACCAAGCCCAGCAACACAAATTTACGATGACTCGTAAAGCTAACTCCACAGAACTTTTTTTAAAGAAATGCACTGGAAACAGGGCATGATTGAAAACCTATGGAACTTTCCCCTTCTTTTTTATATACATATAGTTATATGCCTTCACTGCAGAACCTATAAATAAAAGAGAAGTCGACACGCAAAAATATTTCTTGCAAACGTTTACACAGTACTGGTCTTCGTCAGAGTGAGTGTTATGTGCAAGCGGCATCGGGAGGCCCGCCTTATCTCAAGACGAAACAAGTACACTCGTGCATTCAGCGTGTTTGCTCAAAATGCAGTATCACATAATCTAAAACCTTACAGACTGCATATGTCGTGCACGCTGTTAACTTGTCTCGAAAGAAGATGGGTTTGGGCTAGTACTGCGAGCTATCTATTTAGTTAGCCAATCATTTATTTTGAACTTTGTTTGAACAGTGAATCGTTCGTAAACTAAGACATAAAGCTTGTTTTGCCGACAGTTTACGGAGCGCAACTCCCTTGATCAGGGTAGTTTGAATTTTTCAACGTCTCCAGCTTTAAAGCTTCTACATTCTCCAAAGCTGGGCGTGGTAATTTTTTATCGGCGGGCACCGAAGACTGTGTAACGCAATTTCGTTTCGAAAGACTGTAGGCGGGTTAGTTGTTTGGCTAATATCGCTAGTATCCCAGCACCGAACGTCGTATTCCCGACTCTGCGTCCGTTGCGAAATAAATAATGCACAACTGAGTCTCTCACGGAAGGTAAGATGCTGCAACGCACGCGCCTGATACGAGTTGCTTCATTACGTTTTCATTGGAAACGTGTGTTTCTGCGAATATTAGAACCGCAAAAAGATGGGCGAATCGGTACCTACGCATGTATTAATAACAACTCGTTAAGTACATAAACAAAAATAACTCACAGGGTCTATTATGCATTCGCCTAAGACGACTACAAGGCGACAGCCATCTTGTTTTTTTTTCTGCTCAGTCGATGCACTGTCCTCCCCGCCTCCCTCCGAAAGCTTTCTGCACTTAACGTGGCTTTAGACTGCCTCCAAGATCGGAGACATTGCAAGCTCTTTGCCCCTCACCTGGTTTTGCACTGCCTCCAAGATCAGCCCACATTTACCAAGCGAGGATATCGTGCGCTGACGCCATCCTGTGAAGTCACATCAGGTGACGTCATAGTGACGTCGTGGTGACGTCACAAACTTTGCCGATGTTTGACGTCATGGTGGCGTCATATGGTGACGTTACTGTGGTATGATTTTTAGCGTCATTCGTGTTGACACCGACGCCGGCGGTCAAGTTTTGTGTGTGATGATGCATCTAAGGCTTCCACCTTAATAAACGCACAACATGAGCGCCGACTCATGACTGAAGCTTCATTTTAAGAGCGAAGCTCTTAAAGCTTTTCGTTGCGCCGGTCTAGTGCGAACAGCAACTATCGTCATCATGAATCAGCACGCGCTCTTTTCGTCCTCTTCTTAATCTTCTGCTTCGCTCGCAGAATACGTGCGCCGATTTCTCTGGCGTGGCCTGTAATAACCTTGATGGGTAAGAGGAGAGAAGGAGTACAGAGAGAGAGAAAGAGAGAAAGAAAGAAAGGCAGAATGAGAGAAAGATATAAAGAAAGAGAACATCTTGGCGAAAAAAAAAAGAAATCCCGTGAAGCAGCGTGATTCCAACCCAGGTATACCCATGATCCGAACGCGAACGTCTCAACCACTCGGCTATCTAGGCACAATGACAGAACATAGCATATATAGCAAGGGGGCAGAAAAGAGAAGCGAGGATGAGGAGGATGGAAATGAGGAGGGGAGAGAGTAAGGCATAGTATATGAAGAATGAGAAAGAGAGAAATAGAGAGAAAGAAATACAGAAAGAGAAAGAGAGAGAATGAAAGATAGACGTAGAAACAAATAAAGAGAAGCAAATAGAGAAAAAAGATAGAAAGAAAGAGGAAGCAAGCGAGAAATAGAAAGAGAGAGAGAAAAGACAAAGGTAAGAAAGAAAGAGAAAAAAATTTAAAAAAAAGAGACAGAGAGAAAGAAAGAGAAAGACAAAAAAGAGAGAAAAAGCTGAGAGATGAGAGAAAAACAAAGAAACAGAGCAAGAAATAAAGAGAAAAATAAAGAAAAACAAGGAAGGCCGCCCAGCCCAGCACTTCCTTCAGGCTTGGCACGCCCAGTGCGAAGATGCCTTAATGTTTTTATTAAGCTCACATCTAGAAAATTAACAAACATGCTCATGCCTACAAAACAAAGCGCGGAATTCCTCAAGACGTATAGAATAAAAACCACGCATGCACGGAAGCTATCGACTGAACACAATATTTGTGTGAGGAATCTGTTTATTCACTGTATAATGATACGGAATCAAATCTGCAAGTGTGGCATACATATCATAGCAAAGCAGTGAAACGGATAGAAATAATACAAAAAATTGACAATGAGGATGGTGCATTAATGAAAAACTCGCAAACAGATCAAAATGCAGCGGACAATAATACGATATACGTTAAGACGGACAGTGAATGAAGCGGAGGGCTGCATTTCTTTCACTACCACAAAACGTCCCACATCTCAACAGCCAAATTTTTAGTCCTGATAAAACAGCACAGATAGCAAAAACGTGAAAGCAGCTTTGGGGAACAAAAATCACGCCATGTCCACGAAGTGAATGATGATTCAGGAGCTGGCTCGGAGGAGATCGGGAAAACGCCTGAATCTTCCGTACAAGTACTCTACTATCATATTAAGACGTGACACACGTTGTTATATACACATATAAACACAATGTTTTATTAATTTACAGTTTTGATGAACTATATACACAATTTACAATTATATACACATTGATGAAGTATATACAGAAAAAAATCACCGCATATCCACGGAGTGAATGATGATGAGTGGGCGAAGCTGCGGAGGTTCATCGGTAAACCGTGAATCTTCCGTGAATTCTGCCCAGTACATCATCACCGACGTGAGATCGGGCGCGTTTATACTAAAGGTTCGATTAGTTATGACGACTTGCAGCTAACTTTAATTTTACATGTACGCTGTGAATTTTCATTGTTTAGAAAACTATTGCTTTAGAAAACATCTGGCGTCTTTCGTTAAGCAGCTGGCGTCTTTTCGTTTTGCTTTAGAAACATCTGGCGTTCTTTCGTTTTGCTTTTACAAAACATCTGGCGTCTTTCGTTGGTTTATTTCATCAATCAACGGCGTTTTGAACAAAATTTTTATTGTTTAATCACGCACAGGAGAAATCTCACCAGGAACTACCTTGGAGGTAAACAATGGCTGCTAATGGGAATGAGAGACAGAAGAAGTCGGCTTTTAGCTAACACTTACACTTCTACTTCTACTAACGTTTCCTACTGGAACATGCCAATGGCTGCTAATGGGGAATGAGAGACAGAAGAACTCGGCTTTTAGTTAACGCGCACGCTGCGAATTTTTTATTGTTCAACAACGCACAGGAAAAACCTCCCACCGGCACCACCTTGGAGGTCAAAGCGTAAGACTGGTTACGCACTACGACTACTACGACTACGACTACGAGAGACGAACGGGTGCCGCCTTAAGGAGCTTCGCCCCTAAAAATATCTAAGAGCGTGTGATTCTCCATTGTCGACACTTGCAGATGCAACGCTCCTAATGTTCTTTCAGTTTGAAAACTGCCGTCGAGACGCGCACGACAAAGGGGCCCTAAAAATAGCTGCCCGACGCTCGCCGGGCTGTCGACGGCGTTCCCCGCTCGCCCTGTGAGAATTAACGGCCAGGCACGACGCGCGTAGCGTTCCTCTTCGCGTTCCACGACGCTTTGAACGGATGGATGCAGGTTACGGCGTGGGACTTCGCCCCAGCTTAAGAACCTGGCGAGCCAGCTCCTAAAACGCACATTTCGGACATTTCCGGTTTTGCCCACTGACGTATACCACGAAGTGCTAGCCGGCAGAAAACAGAGTGGTAGTTAAAAAGAGCGTAGCAAAACATAAGTCAGCGCGGCAGTGTGTTGTCTGTATCTCAGCGCAAAAGAACATTTTTCCATTTGCTTCCGTGTGTGCGTGTAACACATAATGTCGAGATACAGCAAAAGATTATTTTAAAAACGGTACTGTTTTTTAGTGCGCGTGAGCGCTACTACAGTCGTTACAAACTGTTACTTGTGTGAAATGAAGCTGTTATTGTGTGAAACGCGTGAAATTGTAAAAAAAAACGCCAGGCCTGCTTTGAAACCGCAGCACAGTCACAGCGAAAGCTGGAAGAGCGGCGTTTCTAGAGCCCGTTTTAAGCTCTCTTGGGGCGACAATACAAGTGCACTAGAAAGGTACCCACTACGCCATAAATCACAATTTTTCTGAAGTTGGGAAGCACCTACTAAGCCATTATTCGTCATTGAGCGGAGAAGCGAGGCACCAGCTACACGTCTGTAAGGCATTATGTGCACTTTGTTCACGCGACGACTGATGACGATGAAGAATTATGGCTCAGCCCTTTGTAATGGGTTAGAAGCTTTAAACGGCTCACCAGTTATGTAATTTGCATTGGGTGACGCCCGGTCGCTATTTCCCTCTCCCGTCATGCTGTATAACATACGTTGACGTGGGAGAGGGGGGGGGCGAAGAACTTACTGAGACCCCGAGGAAATGCATCATGCGCTTATGGACTTCCTTGGCCACCAATACAAGTGCACTTGCGAGGAACCCACTACGCTATAAATAATTGTAATTTTTGAGAAGTAGGGCAGCAGGCACTGTGCCATTTTTCGTCATTCTACGGAGAGCATTGGTACCTGCTAAACGCATGTAAGGCATTATGCGCACTTTGTTGATGCTGTGCCTGATGACGATGAAGAATTATGGCAGAGCCCTTTGTAATGGGTTGGAAGCACTCAACAACCTACTCGTTGCGCAATTCACATTGTGTGACGCCTGGTTACAGAATTCGCGTTGTGCGATGCTTGGTGCTTATTTTACTATTCAACCACGCTATATTGCATATGCTAGTGTGGTTCCTTCCCGACATGAAGCCTGTATAGGACCTTTTTGCAAAGCAGTTTCAAGCACCGCCATGGCTCAGAGGTTGAATACTGGGCTCCCACGCAGAGGGCCCAGGTTCGAACCTTGTTCCATCCTGGAAATGTTTTCTTATTTCCTTTTTTTTCTTATTTCGAGCGATACTGGTTACGGACACCGGCGGCGGCGGCGGCGGACAACTACGGCGCCAAAAGCGGCCGGTGAAATGATCTCATAACAGCTTTCGCTGTAAAACAGAGGCGTGGTGGGAATGACAACTGCTCCCGGAAAAGCGTCACCTTTCACGTCATCATAGTGCTTGCGATAGTAGTGTGAAAGTAGTTATAAACCACCAGATAATGAAGCCAAGGAAGCTACAGGGGAAGATAATTGTACTATTTTAAGTGCATTGTAACAATCGTGATATAGATGTGAAGAAAGTAAGGTGCACGAAAAGACAACTTGCCGCCGCCAGGGACCGAACCTACGACCTTCAGAGGCTCGGTCCGAAGGTCGCGGGTTCGGTCCCTGCCGGCGGCAAGTTGTCTTTCCGTCCGCTTTACTTTCTTCACGTGTATATCACAATTATTACTAGAGGCCGGATTTTTAGGCACTAAAAAAGCTGCTTTTAGGCGCCAGAAATAGGCAGGCAAATTAATTTTTTAGGCTTCCAAAATCGTAAATATAGGCACAATAAATGTTCGCATAAATGCAGATAATTTCAAACGAATACATGCGCGACCTTTATCTACGACAGGAAAACAAAAATGTTATTGCTCAAGATGGCACGAAGGCGCTAACATTTGTACATAGCCTGCTTTGTCCCGCGCGGTTCGCCTCATGTGGTCTGCAAAGTGAGTCATGTGTCCACTGTCGAATCAACACACTCCTGAGTGTCTTTCCGGCCTTACTGAGAAGTGCAGAGCAGGAGCAGACAGCCAGATTGCTTGAAGACCAGAAGGGAGGGATTCCTCCTGTTGGCCGGGTCAAATTGCGTAGAGCCAATTTCTCCCCTGGCAGTGAACCACTGGCGTAGACAGGCGGAGGGCGGGGGGGGGGGGGGGAGTCGACCTCCCCCCTCCCCTAAACTATTCAGTTTTGCGTGTGTGTATATACACGCACACATACAAACGCATGCACGGACATATATAAAGTATGGTTGTCCCCCCGTGTCCCCCCGCCCCATGAAAAAGAGTTTTGTCTACGCTACTGCAGTGAGCACCTTAAAAAGTACATTACAAACAAAACAAAAGCTGCGTGCTCATCACATTTCTCTTTCTTTTTTTCCTATTCATTATCCTTTCCGCTGACGGCTCTCCGCGGTTTCGCATTCGCCAACCGCTCGGGCCATGTCGGCGCGGTGGCGAGTGCTCGTCGGCGTGTCCCGCTTCACTGCTGCTAGCGGTTGTTGGTTGGTTGAACTAGAAGACTAGGTTAAACCCCATAGTTCCCAACAGTCAATCTTACGCGGTAACATGAATAACGGACTCAAACAGCACCCGGAAGCGAAACTTGAGGCTAAATAGCGTTCATATAAGCGCCAATTTCGAAAATAGGCTTTTATAGGCACTATAAGAACACTCTAAAACCCCTTCTTAACCTGTAATTCATGCTCATATATCAAAATGGCGCGATAGGAGCGCAAGGAACAAAATAGGCATTTGCCTAAAATCCGGTCTCTAATTAATACAATGCACTTAAAACAGCACAAATAACGTCTTCTATACCTTTCTTGGCTTTATTATGTGCTGGTTTTCATTAGGGCTTTGTCAAACTAAGAAACAAGCCCTCGAAAATTTCCTTGCTTTATTAAACTTATAAACATGCTTTTCGTTCCAGTGGAGTAGTCATGGGCCACCTGATTGGACGGTTCCTCAGGCTGTACGCTTGCTGCTGTTACCGCAATCACGAGACCGTCTATACGGTAGCCGCTTCCAGCTCTGAAACGAAAAATAAAACAAAAAAAACGGTTTAGGAAAGTAGACTACGCTAACCATTCCCTCTGTTAGCGTTCTCCGGTAGGACTTAATGCCGTGACGGGATCAATTCGGAACCCCGACAAGCTCCACACGAGCTCGAAAGAAGAACCAACAGCGATCGAAGTCCCAGGAAGTGAAAGGCTGATCAGGGGGGGCGATTAAAGCCGGTCGTGTTCGCGAGCGAACGAACCTGTTAATGACGTTGATTGGTCGACAGGGAGTGCTTCCCGAAGATTAGGAAGAATTACCGCGGATCTCTGGGGCGATATTTCGTCTATCTTTTTCCGCCTCTCCTTCGCTTCCTTTCTGTATCTATTTTGTTTCGTTCCAAGGCTTCGATCTGCAACTGGGAGCGGCGGCTCGATGCTCGAATCAGTTATAAGCGTCGCTACATCCTGTGCCTCACAGAGAACAGACCTCGCCTGCAATTGGCAGCCGAGAAGCGTGTTCGAATGTCTGTACAACGACGCCAGGGACTGCACGAGATAAGAAAAGAACTTTGAGATAGAAAGGTGACACACTAACAACTCAGGTTTAGTGCCAGACGTGACAGTATACATATATACCGTTCGGTGAGATTAAGCAGCAGACACAATTTTTCTTCAGCACTAACATGTATATTTCAGTTGTACGCGCCTACCACGTATGTGTGGCAGAGGTGTCTCAGAAGCAACTTTTGATGATAATAATTCTAGAGGTTTGTCGTGCGAAAACCAAGATATGATTATGAGAGACGCCGTAGTGGAGGAGTCCGGAAGTTTTGACCACCTGGGGTTCTTTAACGTGCACCTATATCAAAGCACGCGGGCCTCTAGCATTTTGCCTCCGTAGAAATGTGGCCACCACTCCCGGGAATCGATCCCGCGGCCGTCGGGTTAGCAGTCAGCCACTCTAGCAACTAGACCACCGCGGCGGGTAGAAGCAACTTTAGGATCACGATTAAACATTTTTTATTGTTTTTATTTTTTGAGAACGTGTGCGGGAAGTAGTCTCTAAATGCGCCAAGTAAGATTTATAATCTATTCCTTGGCCGAGGCGAAATGTACTGTGCAACGATATTGCTTTAAAGCAAGTGTACTTATGTAAAGTGCCCTCTTGATTCACATAAACACCACTAACTAATGCTAGCTCAGTCCATTCTAATGTTGACAATGTTTTCCTGTAACAATAGTACACGTGTGTTGCTCCGCATCTGTCATACTCTACTAGCTGCTTCGCCTGCGATAGCGGTTTCTTTTAAGGATGTTCGCCGCATTTTTTTTTATTTTCCTTCCTAAATTAACATATAAGGCGAGGCTCTGCCAAAGATACGTAAGCCATCCCACATAGATACTACTGCTCTCTAAATCAAGCCATGTGGGAGCATCACCGTAGCACAGCTGATGGGAGGGAGATAGAGGAAAAATTCATGAGCCCTTGTCCCATCGGGAAGACGGGCGCACTATGCTTGATGTGTGTGCGCCTGACGTACTACTTTTCATTCATTCATTCATTCATTCATTCATTCATTCATTCATTCATTCATTCATTCATTCATTCATTCATTCATTCATTCATTCATTCTTGATGTTACATTGCGCAATGCTCCCCCCTAACTGTTTTCTTCCTCCTGGCCGGGAATTGGACCTTCACCTACGTGCACAACACGGCGACACTTCAGTTGTTACAGTCAACAACGACGATCGCGCGCTCACATCCAGGCAACCATGAAATGTGGCAACTTCAAATGACAAGTGACCTAGATAAAAGATCAGATTGCCGTATCAGAAGCGGCTTATCGCCTACAAGCCCACGATCCAGAGAGCATTATTTACTGGGAAACGGCGCGTACGAGAAAGCATGTGATGGCGCACCTTCGGTGGCCGCGTTTCTATAGGCTCGCGAGCGCCGGCTTTATGGCGTACGACGCAGCCACCGAAATCTGTGATTTACAACGAGTTTCCCTTGAAGAACAACTCGAACACCCGTTTAATTAAACGCTAGGTAGTGGTGCGTTCAGGAAAGCGAGTTGAAAAAACACGACGTTGTCTATGGGAGAGCTCGTGCTCCTGACAGCTGTCCTAAATACGCTAATGCGATGCCCGCTCTAACGGACTCGCTTGATCTACCAAGACCCTGAGAACGGCGTAAACCCTTTAGCGCGAAGCACCGACCGGCTCTCTCAAACCACTTGTCACTCGCAGAATTGCTTGTTAGGGAGTCTCTTATCATTCCAACTCTCTCGTTTCAATTTCGCTGGCTAATTGGATCGGTGTAACAGTACCCAGGAAAGGATATATGTCATGAAAACGGTGTATCTCTGGACGCGCTAAGGCGAGTCGTGTCGATTTCTTTTAATTAGAAGCTCCAAGCATCTGGGCGACAGTCACCTGAAAGCGAAGGAATGTTAAAGCGGAAATCTTGGTTAAATAAATATCCTAGTAGCGTAATTTATTAACATACGCGAGTGGTTGTTAATGGTTCCCGGTCAATAATGTATTTTCCGTGCCTACGTGTCTCGCAGCCGCGCACGTGCCAACTGTTCCGCCAGAGGGTCCGCTTTTCCCTCACTATTTCTTGTGAGTCTAAATTTGCCACGTATATGATTCCCTATTAAGGTGTACATGAACACCCTTTGGAGAACATTATACACTCGTCGGAGAGTCATGGGAGCCAAAAGAGAGTTAACGAGCACCTTTAAAGGGGTCATGAAGCACGCCTTGGGCTGATTGAAAAAACACATCCTGCGGAAAGCTGACACGGCTATGAACTGCTCTGCCAAACATTACAGTCGTGCGCGCCGCGTAATGGCCACAAGCGGAGCGCGAAGTTGCCGTTTCCCCAGGCACCCTCTTTTCAAACAGAGGCCGGTTCTCACTCTCGTCGGTGGGCGGGGCGTCTGTCCGCTGTACGTCGCAAGAGACATAGCATGCTTATTGGCCGATAGCCGACGTAAATCGAGAGCGGCGTTCGGATCAGATGCGCTTCTTGCCGCGGGGTGCCGCCACTTGCCGGCGCCGCACTCCTCAGTACACGGTAGCCGCACTCGCGCAAGCGAATCACAGCGGGAGAGCGATCGCGTTTCATGACGCGCGCTGGCGTAACTTCTTTCCCCCATGCCATCCCTCCCTGTCTAGCTTCCAGTGCGCTCGCCGGCACGAGAA
Organism: Rhipicephalus sanguineus; assembly: GCF_013339695.2. Taxonomy (NCBI): domain Eukaryota; kingdom Metazoa; phylum Arthropoda; class Arachnida; order Ixodida; family Ixodidae; genus Rhipicephalus; species Rhipicephalus sanguineus. The sequence goes on along the minus strand of NC_051185.1, from coordinate 31,438,407 downwards.
AAGAGAGAAAGCGCTGGGAGCGTGCGCCAAACCCCCGTAACTCTGCTGATTCTTGACGGATTCGAGAAATTTTTGCGGCAATCGATTCGGGAGGCAGTACACTCCGATACTGAGGCCATTAGATCATTACTTGGAAAAGTGGTTCATGACCCCTTTAAAGGGAGTCACATGCCTGGCAAGTCAGGATTCACCGAAAAGAGTAACACATACTCTTTTTTTTCTTAGAGGGCTGAGGCGCCGACTGAGCAAAAGACATAGACAGACCTACTGTAAATAACCGACCATTCTCGTAGTTGGCAGGCTAGCTTTCCTGCGGCGCAGTTTGCACAGCTAATGGAGGCATAGTCATCTCTCCAGACAGCGTGTACAAGCGCAGTTTGCTTCCCAGTGACTTGAAAAATGTAGATCTCGGCACTCGTAATGTAAACATGCGTCAAGGACGAAGCAGCTACTATGTAGCTGAGGATTCAACTTCATGTGAATCATTGCAAGTGCCGCCAGCAGTCGGGCGAATGTGCCGTGCAGGTAAGCGCACTTGTTACAAGAAAAACGCGCAAGTAACAAGTAAGGAGACGAAGTCAAGAACCGGTATCGCTTACCGTCGTCTACATTCTACTCACATGTTCACTTTCCTTCGCACTTACTTGCGTAGACCAACTAGACCAACCAGACTAACAACATCTCAGCTAGAGTGAACAAGTCACACAATCCTTAATGCATTTGCCTAAGATGACTGGAGAGCGAAAGCCAACTCCTTTTTATGCACAGTCATTGTATTTATCAACGCCAGCCTCCCCCCCCCCCCTTTCGACATCCGAAAGCTCTCTGTACCCAACGTGGTTTTGCAGGGCCTCCGTGATCCGCCCACCTTTGACCAAGCGGCGATGCCATGACTTCGCGATACCGCCACAAATTCTGGTAACTGTTGACGTCATGATGGCGTCATAGGGTGAGGTCTTCACATGTTTTCCATCACTCGTGTGAACGCCGCCGATTCCACCATGGCCAACGGTCACTCTTCCTTAAAGGTTTCATTGTTGTTCAGTACGTATTCTGTCACTCATAACAATGAGTAACAAAAAAAAATTCTGGGGACGCTTAAGCTTCGCCTTTAAGAGTTTAACGCGATAGGGATATCCTGCACCTAGTGCGCACTTCGAACACTACGAGTGTTTAACAGAATGCGCGCATTAAGGTGTGTGCCTTATGTAATGGGTAGCATGATTTAAACCAGGGGCAATTATGCGCGAGAAACTTTTTCGAAGTTGCGATGCACCCACTACGTGGTCTGAAAGGAATACGCGCAGTAATGTGCCTTCTGTAATGGGTGGCTGTATTTAAACCACGAAGTCGTTATGGTATTGACATGGTGTGACGCCCGACGGCAATGTACGCTTGTACCACGCAATATTACTGCGTATTGCATCTCGTACTGTGACACCTGTATACAGGACGCGTATTTTTGGGAAGCATGAAAGTTACTTTCAGTGCAGCTCCAAGCAGAGGCGTGGCTGTGTGGTAGAACACCTGCTTGCCACGCAGATGGCCTGGGTTCGATTCTCACTCGGACCCAATATTTTTATTATTTATTTTATTTGCAGCTTTTTCGATTTCTCGGTCACGGACAAGATGATGATTTTTCGCTCACAACCAACGGTGCCGACGCCGACGGCGGAATTTCTGCGATACGAGCTCTTTAACGCTATCCCGTTAAAAAAAAAAAAAAAACCTTCGGGTAAACCTAACCTTCTCATACAAGTCCTCGAACATTTTCTTTACAGTAAACAATTCGCAATTGATTTACACACCACCCCCGCAGCTCTTCTCCTTCTTATCTTCAGTAAGTATTTATTTATTTGGTTTGAATACATAGAAAACACGAAGACACAGAGGAAATAGGGAAGGAACAGGCTGACAACTGCCACCTAAAGGGGCACAACGCCTGCCTGCTCATTTGGGAAAGGGGAAACTTTGGGGGAAGGAAGATAGGGGGGAAAGAGAAAGGAAAGAAAATAGGTAAGAAAAAAAAACAAATAATACAGTATGGCTAGTTGGTTATTTCTTCAATAATTTTTTCCTCGCTTTCCGATTTCAATATCCTTCACCAGTGTGCTTTCGAGAATTCCCAAAGACAAGCTTAAGCAAGCCTCTCGGCCAGCGACGCTTTTCTATTCCTCGTTCGTAAGATTTACTACGAACGAAGCTGTTCTCCCAAACATTCAAATAGCGTCTGCATTCTGAAATCCTTTTCAACTCTGGTACTTCGGAGGCTCAGACATCGAGAGTCCTATTCAATTCGGAACAAACCCTTTCGTTCGTGGATGTCTCGTATCCACGCTCCTCGACCTTTGACGTCTTCAGTTTCTTCATTTATTTAATACTTCTGGCACCTTCATTTTGTTCGCTTCTTTTTCAACGACGAATACACCTTCTTCCTCAACGATCTCAAAGGTTACGTTTATGCAGCAGCTCGTTTTGCAGGCTTCATTTTTCCTTTTTCCTATTCATCTTTTTATTAAAGCTAGGGCAGAATATGGAGGTCATCTTATCACCTACGCTACAGACGCTTCCTTCTTCTTGTTCTTCTGGTCGGTTATTTGACCCGCTGACAGGCCACCACGAATCCGCAGGAAACAAAGAACCTCCAGTCTAACATATCGTGCATTCCGTACTTCATTGAAATCTCCGCAAACTCTATATTCCTTCAAGACTCCAGTTCTTTATAATTTCCGTTCCTCAGCATTCGCGAGCACAATCTACTGTTTCTTCTTTTTTTCTATTACTTACTGACTTTGGCTATTCGTCTCCTACCTTCAACGACGGTCCTTCTTATTTATTCTATTTCCTCGTTTTAGAGTCATTCGCTTCCCTAAATCCTGTCACTCTCGTCTTGCTTCTTGTGGACGATTATCCTTTTTTTTTCTTTTTTATCAAATCTCCGCAAACACCGCCCACCCTGAAGTGATCTGTCGTTGCCATGGCACCGTTTGTTCCTCGAAGTGCCACTTATGTTTTTTCTTCTTCTTTCAAACCTCTTTCTTTTCTTTGTTTCTCAATTTTTCGTGTTCCTGTCACATCAACGTCAATTACCGCGGAGTGAAATTTCCCCCCAACCCAGACCCGTCGTGTCTACAAACCTCTCCGCGGCCATTTTAGGCTCTTCCATTGCTAACTTACCGGTACTCCGCGTTTCGAGAGCGGGCGCGCAGTGGCGTTTTGCTCTTTAACTTGGCGAGCGCACTTTCAGTGCCGCATGTAAGGATCGAACGAGCCTGAGAGTGCAAATAAAGCTGACGAGGCTGCTCGAAAAGGAGCTGTCGAATGAGGAGCGCGCTCGACATGTGTTTGGGAAGCGGGGCGAAATACGCGAAAGGTGTTCAGGTGTGCGGAATTTAAAGAAAAAAAAATATAAATAAAGGTGGAGCTGGAGGAGAGAATACTTGATGGGGAACTGATGGCTGCATTCCCCTTCGAGGATAACGAGGAGCTTTTCTGTCCAATCACCGAAACGCAAACAGAAAGTCACGACACAAAGGAATACGTACTAAACGCGTAATTTGTGAAGACAGCTTCGCCTCAGCTTCATAATAAGAGCGGGAAAGCACGCTTTACAAGAAACGAAAACGCGTTTTCTTTTTGGGAGATCTCTGATTCCACAACGGGCCCCGCTGACTTTGTAGTTAGAGCGGCGAAATGTCAGAATTTTCATGCGCGTACACTGCTGATCACAGTTAACTGATCGCATGTTAATTTTCAGTGCATTCTAAGCATCTCTTTCTCGAAGCAGTTGCACCCATCTGGATGTTTTCTAAAATTGGCTTATCTGTTCAAGTAAGAGATAAGAAATTGAAATATAAACCAGTAATTTTTCACGAGTACGCCCTTTGTCCTGTAGTGGGCATTGTCAGGCTGATGGTGACGATGGTGGTTTAGTTAATGAAGTTTCGCGGGCTAACTAAGAGTGACTAGCATAATGCTACCTGTGGGCGTTAGTGCTCTTAGGTGGATGGCTCCAGTGGGCGGAGATTTTTGTACCCCGACGCCGCTTAGTAGGGCTAACTGGCTGACTGCAGCGCTCGTTCGCTTCTTGTTGTGGTCATGTACTCTTGCCCGTTGGTGGGGAAATAAGCGTGACGCTTATGAAGGCCTCTAGAGGTGCTAGTCGGTTTTATATATCCTATGAACCCGCCGCGGGAGTGTAGTAGTTATGGTGCTCGGCTGCTGACCCGAAGGCCACGTGATCAAATCCCGGCCAGGGCGACCGCATTTAAATGGAGGCGAAATGCTAGAGGCCCGTGTACTTAGATTTAGGTGCACGTTAAAGAATTCCAGATGGTCGAAAATTCCGGAGACCTCTACTACGGCGTCTTTCGTAATCATAACGTGGTTCTGGGACGTAATACCTCTACACTTATTACTGAATGCCATTCGAGTAGGTCATTTTTGTCGTAACGCAAAGGACAGCGCTTTGTTACTCGGCGCACGATCTGGCTGCGTGAGCACCAGATCATACCGAAGCAAATGTTTTCAACAGGGGTTACCATATGTGTCTGCTGCAACGGAAATCCGGAAACGAAATTAAGACACTGAAATGTAATGCTAGTAACTTTCATCATAAACATTATCATAAAGATTATTACGATAGAGTTTGTTCAGTACTCACACCGGGGCAGTAACCTAAAATAAGGTGTTCTAATTAGCTCGCGCTCAAACAACCGCGCACCTGAAGTCACCATCATCACATCCGTGATCAGCGGTGCGAGCTCTAGCCATCACACTTACGTTATGCAAACTGCACTTCCCGTAACGGTGCACGGTTTTATGATAACCAACACATAATGAGGCCAAGGAAAGTATACGGGACGTTGATTGTACTGTTTTAAGTGTATTGGTTAACTGTCCGCTCGTTAAAGAAATAACGGGCTACGTGACTCCAGCAGGCAAAAGAAAGAGTGTTCTACACTCGCCGTCATGGCTACGAGCGACGCTGACCATCACTCCCAGGATTTCCATGCCCATAAATACCGCACAAAGTGGCCGAGGGGTCGACTGCCGCCGTAGCTCAATTGGTAAGAGCATCGGGCGCGTAATCCGAAGGTTGCAGGTTCGGTCCCTGTCGGCAGGAAGTTGTCTTTTCGTCCACTTTACTTTCTTCACATCTATAGCACAATTACTACAATGCCCTTAAAAGAGTACAATGAACGTGCTCTGTACTTTCCTTGGCTACATTATCTGCTGCTTTTCATTAACATTGTGTCAAGACAAAGAAACGGACCTTTGAAATTCTCTTCCTTCATTGCACCGTTTTAGCGACGCGAAAGCGTGCAACCAAGTGCGAACGAAAACGCCCAGATGGCTATACGGTGCGCGGAGGCGTGCTTTCAGGGGCGAAATTATCATCTCGCAAATGACGCGAGCGTGCCCCGGGCGCAGTCTGATTCGGTGCGGCGATTGTGTAGTTTTGAATCTACAGAGTGATAGAGAGACAGAGAGAGAAAATAGAGGAAGGGAGGGAAAAACGGCCACTAGTCGTTATTTATTCAGCCGCATGCCGAATTCACTCACCGACGCAGGGACGCGAGAGGTGCTTTTGGGTTTCACTCGCGACTACAACCCCACAACGACCACTTTCAACTTCGACTCTACACTCTGAAGTTCTCACGCTTCAGTATTTGTATGCAGTGTTCGAGAGGCCAGAGCACGACGAGGGCTGTCAAGCGAATGCACCGTTGCAGTGACCCGGCACGTGCATATTCTGCCTCGGCTCATGGCGTACTCTTTCCAGAATGTTAAGCTACACAGCGCTTGCGAACTGGCAAGGTCTGCTAGTATGCTCCTCGTCGAAATTTCCTTAGCCAGATAGGTAATTATTTTGTTAGTGCGCCATTTAGTTAGTTATTTTGCTCGTTAGCCTGCTAAACCAAGATTATATTGTTCGACAGATAATTATTTATGATTTAATTAATTACCTAGTGAGGTACTAATATAGTTCAGTGACTTAGTTAGTTAGTTAGTTAGTTAGTTAGTTAGTTAGTTAGTTAGTTAGTTAGTTAGTTAGTTAGTTAGTTAGTTAGTTAGTTAGTTAGTTAGTTAGTTAGTTAGTTAGTTAGTTAGTTAGTTAGTTAGTTAGTTAGTTAGTTAGTTAGTTAGTTAGTTATCTGCAAATCAGCACACACTTGGCTTACCAGCCTGGATAATTCCGCTTGGTACAGCGAAACGCGGTGCATGCTCATTTAACAGTGCCGAAACACGGCCACTTTCACGCGATGATATTGAACGTACGCCCTGAGGCACGTCTTGGATGCAATAGCCAGTGCTGCAGAGTTCACAACGATGGCGGACAAGAAGGACACGGACGAAGCGCACCGAACAGGTGTTTGTAATGAAACGAAAAAACCCAAAGGGTGTGCAGCGCTGCCTATTTCATTGAGGATGTTCCAACTAGCCCCTATATACACAATCTCTTCTAAGGCGCGCCATAGCTTCCGCAGCGCTGCACTTATTTAACGAGCTGAGACGCATGCACAGCTGCTGAACGAACGACTTCGGGCGGCCAATTCGCTTCCACCCTTACATCAAAGGGTGCAACTGGTCCGGTCACACAGTGCTTTCAATAGCCCGGATCAAAGCAGTGCCAAGTACGTTCGCTTCATTATTCACGTGTTCTGCAGTATTGTTGTGCTGTAGTGAATGGGTATGTGTGAGTGAATGGGAAAAGTCTAAAGGAAGTGTTAATGAATATAAAGGTGTTTCGCGAATGCGGCGGCTCCTTTGAAGAAAGTCGGAATTGGATTCCCTTTCATCTCTAGGGGTAGTTTGTGGAAAACGAACAGCTCTTAGAGTGACGTTTCTTTTTATTTTCTGTCTTCATTCGCAACTTCCATGTGCGGTCTTTTATGTCAGAGTCTGGTAAATAACGCTTCTCCGATCACTACAGGCAGCTAGTCGTTAATTGTTCCACCGGCTACGACTACTTCTCGACATCTAAGTGTCGACGCCTAGGCCTTATTTGTCAAGGGTCCTGTTTGTTTTGTGCAGGCGTGCTTTGTGTCATAAACTCTGCCCTATGTCAATAAAAAAAAAACTAACATCCCACCAGTAAAATGAAAGCTTTCCGTCGAGTTCATTCTAAAGCTTAATTCTTGCACATGCTTAGTTCAAGCGCTGTTTGGAACACAGTTGTCCTTGTTGGCCTTACTCAACACCACAGTGTGGTGAATGATAAACGCACATTTCACATAAACCTCCGGTACAGCAACCCAGCGCAATACATACGCACGCAATGTCTTAAAGGGGCCATGACACGGTCGCCCAAAGATTTGTGGCTTCCAGAAAAAACTAGAAGTAGAGGGTATATTATGCCTATACATATTTCACAAGTGGGCCGTGAAAGAATACTTCAGTGCAAAACAAGCCCTAGAAGTCGTCGGCTGTAAACCCCGCCCACCGCCGGCGACCGCCATTTTGCAATGGCGCGTGTGACGTCACGTACAGCGCGGAACGGAGCCGTCGTCTTCTACCAAAGTTCCAGCCGCTGCAAATCGTTCAATTTCGGTGCCAGGCTGAAGAAAGCTAAAATATCTCGATATCACGTGCAGCTGACCACGGAACAATATCGTTCGCCGTAATGCAGACGCTTGCAGAGCTAGCTGCTCGTTACGTCACGGCTCGCCAGTGCACCAGTGTTGCCTGACTCTCGGGCGGCTCGCGCGTTTATAAAAATGTTCGATTATAAATTAACTGCTCGACCAAACGCGCTAAACTTTCGCCAGCTTATTTTTGAATGCACAAGGAGTAATCTACATAACACAGATTATGATCGAAAATTGGGTGTCATGGCCCCTTTAAAAGCTTAAATGCCAACATCTTCGACCTCAATGTGTTTTTGTTTGCAGGAAGAACTAGGCATGGTCTCTTGCTTCCAAGCGTGCTAACTTCTAAAGATAAAAGAGGCTTGTTTGCAACCTTTTAGCGTTTCTCAAAAGCCACCTCCATCATCCGGATCAGTGAAACGTTTGGTTAGGCAGCAGAACGCCGAAGGCACCAAGCAACCGGCAGGCTACATGCGAGCATCCGCGTAAATGCATTACCCGATGACTACTACGTACACAACATTAAGAAGTTATAGATATTCGGTCTTTCCTCGCGGTCCTTGTCGATACTAAGTTATTCAGGCAGCCTTCCCTGAAGTCAGGTGATTCTGAAAGCTTTGTGCCCGAGCTCAACATTCGCAGATGTTCTAAGAATCGCATCGAGTCTTTGCGTGACCTGAATTTTGGACCTCCCAGAAGTCCATTTTCATCATTTATTGATTGCAATTTCCTCCCAGCTCCTAATGCGGACGGCTTGCGCCACCCTACGCGTCGTGTCGGTGCTGACGTTCCTATAACTGCCTCTCGCACACTATATCCCCAGACGTTGCTTTGGGACTTTCCAACAGACACGAGTGTAACACCGTGGCCGAACCTTCTCGAACGCGTGATCTAATCTTCCCTTTACCCTCGCTCTATTATTTGCCATGGTCCACCCCTCGCGCGTGCTGTTTAGATCATAACAAAGCATGCGATAAGATTTGCATAAGAATGCCTGCGTGCTTGCTTATGCTATGGGTTGGTCCATTTAGAGCTTCTTACGTATCAAGGAGTCAAGAAACCGAAATATCAAAAGTGCTTACTGACTCCCAGTTAACTTTTGAACAGGAGGAGTGGGAGAAAAACGAAGCGAAGGCAGGGAGAGGAAAACATCTCCCGCTAAAGGGGTCCATGCGGCGATGAGAAGCAGCGTTTCGGCATGTAGAGCCCGCGTTTCAGAGGGGGAGGGGAGAGGGGAGGGGAGAGAGGCAAAAGAGAGAGGGGAATTGGAGAGGGGGAGAGAGCGACAGAGGAAAGGGGGAGAGGAGAGGGGGAGGGGAGAGAGGGAAATGGGAGATGGGGAGGGGAAAGGGGAGAAGGTGAGAGGGAAAGGGGTGTGGAGAGGGAGAGGAGGTGTGTGGAGAGGGCTTGCGCATGCGCAGTAAGGGTGGTCACGCCGCACACCACCACCACCGGATTGAACTCCGCAATAAGATGCTTCATATCTAAAAGAATTGTGGGCAGCTCCACTCTAAGTCAATGCCGGGGGAAGTGCAATGCACTCCCTGTCCCCGTGTTTCTCTTTCTGCAGCATGTTTTCGCGCCCGCACCTCGGGATCCGCTAGATACCGGCGTTTCGCTTGTGTTTCTCTGGCTGTCACCTTGAGATTTTCCTTACTTTGTTGCCGCTTGGCTGCCGTGTCTTGTTTTCCTAAACTATGGTTAAGCGATCGACGTAGTCGTTCTTCCTCTGCTTGCTTAGCCCTGATGGTGGGATCCGCTCTTCGTTGGCACTCCCGTTCTCGGGTGAGCGCGCGCTGTCGTTCACGGCGAGCCTCCTCAGCGGCGTCCATGGCGGGAAAGACTCTCCGCCATGCTGCGCCTTCCTATTGGACGGATGGATGGATGTTATGAGCGTCCCCTTTAAAACGGGGCGGTGACAAGTGTTCCACCAGGCTCGATAGAAAAAAAAATTCCCTTTACTCTTCTTTTTCTTAGTGTTGGCCTAGTGTCTCTACTTCAATTAAATCTATGTTACTACAGGAAAAATAAACGTAAATTGTCAGCCCTGTTATCTGCCCTTTACGGCAGAATGTCTTTATTTTTTTCCCCAATATTTATTTTTGTCCTTTCTCTCTAATTTTTTGCCACAAATACTCTAACCGTCTCTTACTTATTTCAATCGCGGGTGTGTTCAGCTTTCCATTGTCGTCTCTAAAACCCAAGGCTTCATGTAGGCTCGTGCCCAAACGTACGGCTGGGTGGATATCTCCACATTCAATCATAACATGCTCCGCCGTTTCCCTATCTTTCCCGCAGCATGTGCATTGTTCTTCTTCTTTACTGAATCTCGCTTTATAACTACGCGTTCTAAGGCAACCCGATCTCGCTTCAAACAGTAAAGCGCTTCCCATTGAATTGTCGTAAAATGCCTCCCTCCTTATTTCATTTTTGCCCTTTCGGTAGTTACTCAAAGCCGGTTTTTTTCTCCATAGTTGCCATCCAGTAAATCCTCTCCGCCTCTCTGACTTTTCGCTTAACGCTCTTTGTTGACATACTGCTTACACTACCAGCCGTATATTTACTAGTGAGCCTCCTAGTTCTTTTCCTGCACTGTGTGGCCACACTCTTCCTATACAAACAACGGAACACCTTCAATTGGCCGCTGCGTGGCAGCGCCCCTAGCGGCGAAACCCTCAGAAACGTTCTGATGATGGGATGGTGGCTCTCTGGTGGCGTCCATCTGTGACCACAGATGGACGCCGTTCGCCTTAGGTCTATAAGTGCATTAGACTTAAAAACCAGGTTTTCTACCCTACGCGTGCAAAAATTATTTTCCAAAAAATGACAAAAGTACTTGCGCCCTTAACAACAGCAGTATCACTGAAAAAGTTGTTTTGCAGAGGTGGCGGTTGTCGGTAACGGTAACGTCATCCTAAATGTCGTCACAGCCGGACGAACAGTCATTGAAGCCTCCTAATTTCATGTTCGTTTGTATTCATAGGCTCGCATTTGTCAAGGTATACTTGCAAATGTCTATTTGGCACACACACACACACACACACACACACACACACACACACACACACACACACACACACACACACACACACACACACACACACACACACACACACACACACACACACACACACACACGTACTACTAATTAACGCTGTCTAAATAAATATTGCACTGAGTCGCGCGAACGCGGTTTTCACTTAGTATGCAGCAAGGACAAACCAACCAACGCACCACGTACGAGAGGGTCTGCCAAATCTTCTTTAGTTCTTTCTTCTCTACCTCACTCAGCTGTGGTTGGCAGCGCCAAGGAAACGCCAGTGCTGAAATGTCCAGTCAATATTGACGCAGGCCATGAGACGCGTTTCTGCAAAGTGTTATCGCGCCAGTCCCGCGGACGGAAGTCCGAATGTGAGAGGCTGACCCTGTACGGCTGCGGAAGTACAAAGTGCAGTCCAAGGACGGTACGTGGCATTTTTTACTTGTCCACCATCCTTTCCACGTGTCTAGATGACGCGGATATTCCTTCCTTCTTTTATTATTTATTTCACTTTTTTTTAATTTCGAAAGCCTGTCCTTAGGCATAGTACTACGCGATGTCATAGATACACATACAAATTTGCTTCGTTTCACTCGCCTGTCCGTTCGCTGAATTAGCATACACAGCGTTCGTGGAAGGAGGCTTGGAGTATTCGTTGTGGCTCAAAAAGAAAAAAAACAACAACAAAAGGCAATGGTTACTAGAAAGACGTTCATTCGGGAGCGAATGCTAACATAAACTGAGCTCTCATTTCTTACGGTTGTGTCTAACATAAACATACTTTTGATTGCACACTATATGGACGAATAGATGTGAAGACGACAAGGGCGAGAACGCATATTCTGTCCTTCCTTTCGTTGGTGCGCTTCCTCTGCAAGTCAAAGTACGCCGTGGTGGTGTAGCGGTTACAGTGCTCGGCTGCTCAACTAAATGTCGCGGGTTCGATCCCGGCCGCGGCGGTCGCATTTCGATGGAGGTGAAATGCTAGAGGCCCGTGTAATGTGCGATGTCAGTGCACGTTAAGGAACACCAGATGGTCGAAAGTTCCGGAGCCCTCCCTTACGGCGTCCCTCAGGGGCGTAGCCAGAAATTTTTTTCGGGGGGGGGGGGGGTTCAACCATACTTTATGTGTGTTCGTGCGTGCGTTTGTATGTGTGCGTGCCTATATACGCAAGCAAAACTGAAAAATTTCGGGGGGGGGGGGTTTGAACCCCCCCAACCCCCCCCCCTTGGCTACGCCCCTGGCGTCCCTGATAATCATATGGTGGTTTTAGGGACGTTAAAGCCCAGATATTATAATTTACTCATGTTCGAAACGGGCGGCGCAAAAACAAGGGACAAAGGAAAGACTACACACCACAAGGCGCTCTGTGGTGTGTAGTCTTTCCTTTGTCCCTTGTTTTTGCGCCGCCCGTTTCGAACATGCATCCAACTTGCCCAGGCATTGATTCTTCTGCAGTACATTATAATTTACTATCTGCGACTCAAAGTATGAATAGGAATGTGGTTTCATGTGTTCAAGAAGACGAAGTAGTATCTGCGAGGAGCTTTTGCACTAGGGCGCATTACAGAGAATAATGTACGGCGGCCTCCAAACTTAACACATTAAATTGTACTTGCCTTCGGTGCTTCGGCAGTGGGATTGATTATTTACATATTTGTTTCACATCTTCCGGCACAACAGGCCCAACCAGGAGCGGAATATCAAAACAGAATTAGTATAAGCTGTGTTTTCAAAATAAATAACACCACAAATAAGTGGACAGGGTTACATCGCGCCAGGTGTAGTATATAGTTTGCAACAAACAAACAGAAAATCCAACCAGCTCCAATTCTCCAAGGCTGTCGAAACAGCGAAGCTTATGCCCGTCCTTCATCAGCCTACATCGTACTTCTATGTGTTTCAAGTCTTCCGTTTGTTGGCGCTTAGCTTCGGCCTCCCTTGCGCGAACATCGCGGTTGGCTCGGCGACGACATGCCCGTTCTCGCGTCAGCTCTCGCCGAAGATCACGTCGGGCGGCTTCTTCATCGGGATGATGAGAAATGTTCGCCATTTTGAAAGCGCATACTATTGAACACTGACACTGACACGCCATTTTACACTCCACTGAGCCTCACCGTCAGCCCCTCTTGGCGCGTTTCTCGAAGGTTCACCCCCTCGACATCCTCCGCTGTCGCCTTAGCCTCTCGCAGCGCGCCCTCACCTCTCGCAGCACGCTCTGGCCTCTCGCTACACGGCGCAGGCCTGTCTTTCCTACCGAGCCTCACTCTGGCCACACTGCGAGGCCAAGTGATCACCACTACGCCGATCCCGGACATGAAAGCCACGACTAAGAACAGCTTCACTGGTAATAAAAGGCTAAAACATTAACGTACGTTCAAGTGCCTTTTCAAAATCAGCCTCCTCAAAAACGGATTTACGAATAAATGTCTTTCCTAAATCTAACAAAGCTGTTCGGGGTGTCATTCACACAACAAAACGAATACGCATCTCATTCCTACTTTTAAAAGTAATATATTAGCAGTAATCAGTGATTCCACTCCTGCGCCAACTGCGCCAAAGTGCGCCAAATTGTATTTACTGCGCCATCCTGATAATATCGACGAAATTTGCGCCAAACTGCGCCAAAGTCTCGGGTTTGGGGGCGTCTATCACCGCCAATCCCACCGCCGGCGCGTCAGAACATGTGCAGCTCGATCTAGGGGCTACCAATAAAGTCGCAATCATGGACCAAGAATTATTCCGCTCAATAAATAGCGCTCGCGCGTGCGTTCAGAGTAAGCCACGATGCCATACACGGTGCCGACGCAGCTTCTGTTCTGCAAGTCGGCTCGACAGCAAAACGCGCTCTCCGCAGAGGCTCGTGACGTCTAGGCCTATCGGTAGCGAGAAAGTGCGACGGCGATTCATTGGCGGACGTCGTCTGTTCCAGAAACGCTGCTGATAGCTCGTTTCAAGCGTCGCACGGCACGTAAGGAAAGCAATGTTCAGTAATAACTACATGAGTGCCGCTAAAATGTCTGTCACTTCTGTTTCCGGACGTCGCGGAATGAAATCTGGGATCGCTCGCAGTAGATACATGGGACAATATCGAATTTTCCTTTCTTCGCGTTTATGGAAGAGCACGCGAACGGTGGAAACGCGTTGACACTTTTCCTCAGATATATTTTATCCATGGATCTTCATCCAGAACAGCTTTTTCGTAATTCCTTCCGCCAGCATGTCCGAGTTTGTAATCACTCTGCGGCAAATACCCCCTAAAAGGCCCTGCCCTTTCGAGCTCACGTGCTAGGGCTCCAATTCGAATTTTTTGCTTGCTTTTTTAAAAGTGTCATCTCATTAGTAAAATCATATCTCCTGGTCGGAGCAGCCGCAAATGCGCAGCTGTCAGTAGCGGGCCCGCCTTGCTTTCAATAGGTAACGGTTAAAAAAACTCAGTTTCGCTTAAAAGTGAAGCAATGAATGCGATACCAAAAAATTGAATTGTGAAACGAAGTAAGACTAGCAGCTAACTCTTTTGGATCCGATCTCGCGTAACTCAACAAAACGCTGGTTTATAAGGGAATATGGCCCCTCCAGGAACCGAAGCGTTTTCTTGCTCTGAGTTCTCTAAACGCGAAGTAAGCGTTGAGAGCACAGCAAGTTTACGAGTCGTCTCCACCTTGAGATAGCGCGCGCAAGCGACTGCGCCCTTCGAAAGATGCGGTCCCCCCCCCCCTTCCGCTCCCCTGGCGTCCCTTCATGCTCCTTACGAAAGACGTGCGGGCGTTTCCTCTCTGTTTGATGAGCAATCGACGGCAGGCCCGCACGCGGAAAGATGTTATCTCATGCGCTGTCCGTGCGGCGGAGACAGACGGCCGGCTAGTTTAATCTCCGCTTCAGCCGCGTTCGTCGCCAGCGCTCGCGAGTTTTTACCCGCGGCTAGAATGCGCGTGGTGATGTTATTAATTCGGACTTTATACGGAAAATTACGGCAACGGCGACGGCAAAAATCCGCCGAGAGTGTCCATATAATTGCTATCGCAAGGGTCAATGTATGGGGCAGATTTTGCGCCCCCCCCTCTTAGGTGATTAGGGGGGGCCGCCCCCCCTGCCCCCCTGTGCGCACGGCTATGCTCCTGAGATGATTTTTCCATGAGATTTGCAATGAATCGAAATATTTCTAGCCTTCATAAGAGCCCCATAATAATACTCAGGTGCTTGAATGTTAATGCAATATGCTTCTGTATTGCACTCCAGGATGTAAAATTCGCTGCTCCAAAGTGCTCCCAGATGCAAAATTATCTGCTCCAAAGTCCTCCAAGATGAAAATTTTGCTGCTCCAAAGTGCTCCAAAACGGAAATTTTGCTGCTCCAAAAATTGCTCCAAATCAGAAGTCCTCGGTAGCATCACTGGCAGTAATGAATCAATCGTTTTCAAAAAGAAGTTGGGTTACATTTTATTATGAAAGATTCAATTGTTCTGTTGAGGTTATTAGGCTATCTAGTCTGAATGCACAAGCGCACGATTCATTTGTCGCAGTCTATTTATTTATTACTTTATTTGTATTTACATACTGCAGCTCCGATGGGCTATTGCAGGAGTGGGTGTGCATACAGCACACTGGGAAACAACAGACACAATATGAATAGAAACAAACAAAAGGACATAAATGCTCCTATTACGATTAGTTGAAGAGAATAAATTTAAAGGACAAGAACTAGTAGACCCAGGCAATGAATTACAGTTCTCGGTTACGCAAGGGAAAAAATGTATTTAAAAGAGTCTGTACGGGCAAAACAAGGCGCGACGTTTGATGATGGTCGCCTCTGGTGTTAGATGGTGCAGCATGAGTTGCACTTAGGCCTATTCACCGGTTAAGGCTAGGTTCTACCAGCACAAAACACTTTTTACACAGAATTGGCAGAACTAAAACTACCGAATGAGAATGTGGATTTGTAGACACAGTTGTACGCCACGTCCATCTGGACTACCCACATCATGACACACAGAAACACGGACTTTAATCGGAACCCAAGGCATTAGACCACAGACCGTTCGGTATAAAGAAACTTCTGGGCCCGTGGCGCCAACCAGAGCCTTACAGACGTGCGCTTCAAAAGCGTTGAAATGCTTTCTTGTAGACAGCAGCATTGTTGGAAAATATGAAGGCATTTATGCTCCTTATACACTAAGTATCATATCACATATATATCCTGAAGTCCATGATGCGTTTACTGTAATGTTGCCCATATGGGCGGATTCGTCCCCGTGATGACCACGGACATTAATAAAGACATTATTCATTATATTTCACACTTCGTCTGTTACGCTATGATGGTGTCGTTTGATATGTGTGCCTATTTTTACATGTGCGTGTTCGTGTTTTTTTTTCATGCACTATGTTTGTTCGCTGTACGCTCGATCCATTCAAGGGCCAAAGAGTAGCCGGCGCCTTAACTGTGCGCCCACATCTCCTTTACATCATATCAATCAAAAAAGGTAATGATCTGAAGAGAGGCGGACTTGAAGGGGTAATTATGTAGTGCAAGAAGTTCAGGGATTCGGTGCGTGTTGTTATTGTTGTTTTTGCTGCTGTTTGCGGGGACTTCGAACGTACAGGTCGTTCGCGCTTCATCCCCGGTCACATCATTCGAAGGAAACACATCCTCAGTAAACACCAGCTCATTGCCAAGGCGTGCTGCGCCCGCTTTATATACCTATCATGAGACGTCCGCGCTTTCCTTCGATCAATACGACAAATAACTCGCTGCCTTACTTCCAGCAGCTTCACTTCAAGACGCCTTGGCAACGTCGCGAGTCACCGAGTCTGAATGAGCGGCGCGTCCGATACGAGTTTTCCGGGCAGAGAACATTTTTGTTCTTCATACTATCGACTACCCTAGGAGCAAGTGTCGAGCGTTCTTTCGCGTCGTCGCCAAGGTTACGGCAAACGAAGCTGTGTCCATTGGCCCTTGTTCGGCAGTGCTTGGAACCCTGTCATTTGTCCCGCATTATCGGATGCGCTCTTTTCACTGAGGGACACCGAGGGAAGCGGACTCTATAGCAAGAGCTCGGAACCATTGTACGACTACACGTGTCTCTAATTGCCGGTCGTGTGAATATAAGGTTGCTTGCATTGTCCGTCTGCCAATGCGTTTATGGAGAGCTATATAAAGACTGGATGCTAAACATGCTGAAAAAAGTGCTTTGCTCCGTTGCGATTACTACATTTTTTGTAATAATATTTATCGTTGGGCTTCTGTATATATCCTGATATATAGTTGTGTTTGCTCTGTTGTCCTACTTTTTTAATGCCAAGCATTAGCGAACCAAAGGCACTTTGAGC
This sequence comes from Rhipicephalus sanguineus, assembly GCF_013339695.2. Taxonomy (NCBI): domain Eukaryota; kingdom Metazoa; phylum Arthropoda; class Arachnida; order Ixodida; family Ixodidae; genus Rhipicephalus; species Rhipicephalus sanguineus. The sequence continues at coordinate 31,421,445 of NC_051185.1, read as the reverse complement.
ATTTCTATCTATCTATCTATCTATCTATCTATCTATCTATCTATCTATCTATCTATCTATCTATCTATCTATCTATCTATCTATCTATCTATCTATCTATCTATCTATCTATCTATCTATCTATCTATCTATCTATCTATCTATCTATCTATCTATCTATCTATCTATCTATCTATCTATCTATCTATCTATCTATCTATCTATCTATCTATCTATCTATCTAGCCGCCTACGTCTGGGTGCTCTAGTGTGCGCCTCCTTAAGATGGCGTAGACCAAAATTGGTATGGGAGGGTGAGAAGGTTTCACAAATTTGACCGTCTGGTCATGACACGACTTACATGCCTCTCGCGTATGTCGTCAAACCCTTTCCTCCAGACACGTGTGACACATACCCGTGTAATGCGGGCCGCGGTATGCGGGTATGCGCTAAAGGTGATCAACAGTTTATATCTACCCCGGAACGGCGAGAACAGACATTAGTAATTTATATGCGAGGGCGTTAAGAAAAACCGACATCGGCAAACTTGACCCGATGAATGCAAATAATAAAAATCAGGATTGCAGCAGGAATCGGAACGTTCTGCGTGGCAGTTTGGTATTCTAGCGTAGTGCCACGCCAGGTCTTGAAACTGCTCTGGAAATAACCCTGTGCAGGCGCAATGCCACTGCCACGTCAAGTGCGGTTGCAGTGCTGGATATGTAATTTTATAATAGAACAAAAACGTTTCATATGTACTCCTATGATATAGGCACCATGTCGTGTTAACGTCAGTTGTGGTTTCAGTGGTGGCTCCGTTTTTATAGCAGTCTGATAAACAATGCATTTGTATTTATATGATTCAGCAAGCTATATTCAAGCGCTGCTTGACGCCAGAGGAATGCATTAACGAAAGTTACATATGATATTCATACCATGGCACCGTAAAGCGGGCTTCGTTTCGATAATACTGCCGTATTGGCTCTAACGTGAGCGCTGACGTTACATCAGACCATAAGATGCCCTTTAAAGGAGTGGTGACACAAAAATTCGGACACAATTTGACTGTTGAATCACACTAATGGGTGCATATAGGTGTCACCTGTACAATATCAGCCACAAATACAGCCTAAAAGGTATTTTAATTGAATTTTGAAGTTCGTGAAAGTGCCGGATCGGAAATAGAAGCAAAAGACGATGAGGTCACCGAGTGGATACCACGTACGTCACGAGTTCTGGCCGGGTTACCGGAGGCGTGTACGAGACCGACAAAGCTGGTAGCGACACCTGATGATGCGTAGCCTAACCAGAGACCTACAATATAACATCGCAGCGACTTACCCGCTTGCTGATTCTATGTAAAGCATTTGCAGTGAGATAATTAGCAACTCACAGTATTCTCATTGCTTTTTTTCCCGACAAGAACTACAACGCGACGAAAAAAATCGAAAAAAAAATTATTGCAGTTGGACAAAACGCCACAAGATGTCGCTACGGGCTCCGCAGTTGTACGCAGTTGCTGCTGCTGCTGCTGCAGCCGTCAACAGCTCCGTTAACCAGGTACCCGCAAACGATAGGAAGTCTACAGACGAACTAAAGCTCTCTGCTGCGGAGATCATATTGCGTAGTGGACAGATAACTGCTTCGACCCTCCGACGTGCGTACGTGGGATTGGTATGCCTTGAGAACGCGTGTTGCCCGATATAAATATGAGTCAGTAAAGCGTACATCACGTCATTTGCATGTTACGCATAAACACTGTTACAGAGTGCCAATGTTGTGATTTCAATGCTTCTTTCGTCACTTCTCATCCTGCTACTTTACGAATGATCGGAGCGAAAATGTTTCAGCACGTCTAATGCTGCGGCTACTCCAAGCCTGGCGGAAAACGTCGCCTCAGTTGGACAACGACTACAAGACCAAAATCGCAGCTATCGGCGAGATTCGCAGAGTGAATCGAGCTTTTCTTACTGATTTTTACACTCCTGCCAGCTCTTTCGTCCATCGCCGCACTAGATAAGCAACATAGTTTGACAATCGAGGAAACAAGCACTCGCAACGCTCAACACAGCAAACGAAACAGCAGCACTGACAACATAGCAGAAGCTGGCCAGTGACGTCACTGGTTCTTGCGGTCTTGTTTACCAAGTAGACCATCTACGTCACGGGGCAACCGAGTGCTCTTCGAAATCGAAACTGCCTCCGGTCGTAACATACGAGCATATAATTAAACTTTCGTCTCGCGCTGGGGCAAATGAGTTTCGTTGCCGCTATTATCGAGTCAGTAGCCATTGATTAAGAGCAAAAAACAGAGGTTCACAAATTTTCTGTCACCACTCCTTTAAACGCCAGCGTAGTCGACGTTCCTAATAAGCCCACGGTGCGCACACAACTATTCCGCTTACAAAAACACGCCGATTTACCTCGTAAGGCTTGGCTGAAAGCCAACAAATGCAGCGTGGACAATTACTCGCGACCGCTTAGCATGAAGCCGATTCCCACAAGGCGTGAGATCTGCCGAATTTTCTTTTGTTTGTAAGTTTCGCTCTCTATTATTGGTATTTTATCGTTTAGACTGTCTTTATTGTATTGTTTATTATCAAAATTTTTTTGCCTTCGCCAGCACAATGACTTAACGCTTTTTCTTGAGCACGTTGATTGATTGATTGATTGATTGATTGATTGATTGATTGATTGATTGATTGATTGATTGATTGATTGGAAGTAATCGTGTTAATGTTGTTGTACAAACGAGGAAATCTGAATATAAAGAGCAATCGATGGAACAAAGGATATAAACGATAACAAAAGGACCCGATGGCATATGAAAAACACTTATGTGAAAATTCCAAACGACCAGGGTATCGTAATATAAGAGACCACAAAAAGGACCACACTGTTAGACGACTGTTAAAACAATTTAAGAAATAATGCTCGAGACCCCGTGATTAGCAGAGAATGAACAAAAAAGTCTTTCCGGCTGGAAGAGAAGCGATTTTACTTTAGGTCAAGCATGAAAAACGCAATGCGCGTTTATCTTGACGTGACCAGTGCAAGAAATAGAGAACAAAAAAGGAGCCTCAACCGTTAGCGTTCTCTCCATCTTTCTGTTATACGTTTATTTATAAAGTTGGTAACATCAAATCTGAATACCAACTAGCAAGGTCTCACACCATGAGCGCTTATCGTTGCAAGGCACACGGCAAGTGGAGTCTGCAAGCACTGCAACTCATATTTATACGCCAGGCAGCTACTTTGCACAGTCTTCGAAAAATCGCCGATCATATTAGATGCATCTATAAGAGAACATTCTGAAGCGAGACCCGCCTGCAAACCAAAGCCGCTGGGTTATGCATAAGCTAGCAGGGTCACGCAGTGCTAGAGCTCTTGAACACTGTGCAGCTGGAACATTTTTGAGTGTGGTACACTTTAGGGGCCCGGGCTGTCGTCTGATGTCTTCACTGGGCGTCACGCTCAAAGTACCAAAATAGGTCAAAAGAGGGCGTCACTGCACCATAAATGACGGTTTCCTGTCCCGCCATGGACTCCGTGCAGGTTGCACGTTTGGAACGACAGCGCTTGCTTGCGCGTGAACGCAAGTGTCAGCGAAGGGCTAATTTGTCTGTCCGAGCTAGCGAAGCGACAGCGAAATGCCAGCGTCTGGAGTTCGACACAGATTTACGGAACAGAGAAGCGCAGGCCAAACACCAGCGAATGCGAGGTTAACCCTCAGTTTGGAAGACTCAGACGCTAGCCGAGCGCCAAAAAAGACAGGTGAACCCGCAGCTTCGACTCCGACGAACACAAGCCAAGCGTCGACATAGGCAAGCGAATACTTAGCTTAGCTCCGCACGTTGTACAGTTGTCACGGCGTGGAACTGACTCGACTATTTCACACGAAGTGTTTCATGCCGATGTCTACCAAGACCTCCGTGACGTGTTTCCGTCACGGAAATGACATTGAAAAAATGCACATGATCAGATGGCAAAGAAAAAAAGTTCCGTCAATGGGAGTCGAACCCACGACCTCTCGTTCCTACACAACAGATGCCTCTGGAGGCTTTACAAACGCGCCTTTTCTACCTCACACTTTCCTCTCACAGTTCTCTTGGTCGGCGGGCTGGTGTCGCCCTCTGGGAGCGGTAAAGTGAAGTAATGCATCATGAGCGTGGCCTCCACGATTCGCTCCTGCAACGCATCGTTGCTACATATCCGTCCCATTCGGCGCGTTTCCAATAGAAGTGTTACTTACACGCTCCTGCCTCGCCTGGCTAGAGTGTACTAGAAAAGCGCCGAATGGTGGAAGGACACGTTTTACTTTCCCTTTTGTACCTATTCCTATGACGGCGAGATCAACGATTTTTTTTTCAATTTATTGTACTTTATCCCCCGTATGCGTAGCAGCATGTCTACCGAAATAAAAAAAAACTATACGCCGAAATGAAAATTATGTGCCCTTCGATTATTCGTTCAAGGATACCTCTTTTGGCTCTTTAATAATGCTCAGGCATCCCTTGTTCTTGCCAAATACGGAGTAAATAGTGCCTTCTATTCCGGTATGCATTTTGCTCGTCTAATGAACTGCCTCTTGCTTTGACGTGAACGCACAAGTGAATACCGCATCGATTTCCATTTCTTCGCGTCTGCCATGCACCGGAGTCGTTCCTTCAAGGACCAAGGTTAATACAAGAAAACGATCGAGAGCAAGCCGTTTGCTTATACTCTGGAACATAGCTTTCCGTTAATAAGCCTATGCACTCGCTACCCCGGCGAATTCTAGCGTACGTGAGTGTGTGTTCCTGTTATGTTATGGGCCCACGAGTGGTCGATCACGTGGCGCGTTGGGGCACGCCAGTGAGCGGAAATGACCTCCAGAATGTTTTTTTTTCCCGCAATCTCCGCGCGCTTAGTGACCGTGAGAGCGTGTTGCCACGTGCGCCGACACACTGCGCACACGCAACGTCTCTTTCGGTGCATGTGCATGCCTGTTCTTTGGATACGTCAGTATATGTCGGGAACTTGCGGAAGAAAGAAATGGAGGAGTCTTTCCCTTGACGGCAAAATTGGGCAAGCGAAGTTTGGCAGTTGTTAAAAGACGCAAAAAAAAAAGCACGGCTACAAAAAGCATAAATATAGGATGCTGTTTTTGCTATGTTCGTGTTAGTGTACTTATTTGCTGTTGTACCCGGAGAACAGAAAGTCAAACTACAGCAATACACACTGCACACTGATAACGGCGAACAGAGCGTCGGCCCTCGGTAATCTAATCATCGCTGGGACGCGCCGTCTTTTATACATCATGCATCGAACTTTCCAGCCTTATCACTGGTGGTCGCGCAAGCTCTGGAATAATCTTGATATTCGCGTCATGTGCGTAACCTTAACAAAATGATCTACTACAATCTGGAATACTTCCAGACATTCTGGCGCGGCTTGAGCAAGGCAGCAGTAACACGTGTAAGGGGGCGGTAACATAAAACATAGAAAGAAAGAAGCGCGTGTGGCAATATCATTTGGAAGTCATCGCGTGCCCTGTGTGCCCTGTGTGTTGCCCTGTTTATCATCAGCACCAATAACCAAATAGGCCAGTCAGCTACTTTAACGAAGCTTATAGTGTGCGTGCCTGACTTCTTTCTTTCTTTCTTTGTGGTGCAACCACTAACACTATTTTGCCGGCTATTTTGCCAGCATCACTACTGCTCAAACCAGAGTCGACAGCGACGCGCCGCCCTACCAGTGACGTTACACGTCACGTATATTCTCTACCGTAACTTCCGTATCTTTAGATGCGTTTCATGAAGACAAGGACATAGCGAGGCACGCGGAAAACGCCAAAGCTCTAGCACCGCGCACTATTTCTAACTCACAGCCAGACTTGAAGATATGTAATTTTTTGGGGTTTAGCGTCCAAAAACCAGACTTGAAGGTAATTAGCTTCTTTAACTGCATTGACGCGGAAGAATCAGACTAAAATCATTGCATTCACGTTGAATCGCAGGAAATTATTCAGCATAAATTATCCACCTTGTGCTATCACTTCAAAACTGCTGCCTAAGCGCAACAACCGCACTTTTCTACAGTATCATCCAACGCCAGCCGTGCGTTTGCATTATTCTTTCATTACAGTAAGAAGTCCTCTGAGCAGAAAGCACTCTCAGCAAAAGAAGGGAATATGGGCGCAAGTGTACTTAGCTAAATCCTTTAAGAATAAACAGGGCGAAGATAGAAATGAAGTAACGGAGAAAGTAAGCAAACAACCGCGCACGCGTACTTATTCGCTCGAGTTTACTTAGCTAAGAAGTCCTTTAAGAACAAACAGAGGGCAGTAAGAAAGGAAGTAACAAAGTGAGTAAACATCGTGGCACACGCACTTATTCCGATGCCATCCGAGTAATTGAAGCAAGAGCGCCGTCTTCGTTAGGACTTTAGCGCATAATCAGGAGCATACCGCTGTCTAGATGGAGAAACCGTTTGCCTTCGGCGTCCACAATTTTGTGAGTGAGTGAGTGAGTGAGTGAGTGAGTGAGTGAGTGAGTGAGTGAGTGAGTGAGTGAGTGAGTGAGTGAGTGAGTGAGTGAGTGAGTGAGTGAGTGAGTGAGTGAGTGAGTGAGTGAGTGAGTGAGTGAGTGAGTGAGTGAGTGAGTGAGTGAGTGAGTGAGTGAGTGAGTGAGTGAGTGAGTGAGTGAGTGAGTGAGTGAGTGAGTGAGTGAGTGAGTGAGTGAGTGAGTGAGTGAGTGAGTGAGTGAGTGAGTGAGTGAGAACAGCAAGGACACTCCCAGACATGCAACGCTAAAGAACCTTACCCATATGGCCCCTACCGTAGTTTCCCATGTGACTACATGCACGAAACTAAAGTTCATTATTAAAACGTTCGAGATTTTAATAAGCTGACACCAGCTCTTGTGTGTGGTATTTTCGCGCACTACCTCAAGTTTCTTTCTTCCTTTTTACGGACAATAACCTTGCAATCTATGAACGTCAGCGGTTACAGGCGACACTGTGATTGGCCGGCAGCTTTGCTACTAAACTGTCTTACTTTTCAAGCGAAGCTTGTAATGAGATACAGATTTCGGTGGCGGTTGCGGCGGCAGCGTTGTACGAGAAAAACGCAGCGCCGGCGTGTGTTCAGAAATGACGTCTTCGAGGGTTCGCCGGTCGCATGCGCATTTGCAATAATTTTTCAATAGTTGACGCCCCCTCGATCGTGCGTTTTTAGGCGATCAGCCGTTTTTGAAATGGCAATCTGATCGTTTATCGAGCTCACTTGTCATATCACGTTGACACTTTTCATTGTTGTCTGGATATGAACGCAAGACCGTCGTTGTTGCCTGTAGCAATTGAACTGTTGCGTTGCTAAACACGTAGATGAAGGTCCAATTCTCGCCATCGGGGAAGGAAACATTGAGGAGGGAGCATTACGCGATTGGATAGAATTAAAAAAGTGGCCATTTTCTGTACGCACTCGGGATGTAGAAGGAAACAGCATATCCACGGGGTGAATGATGATGAGTGGGGCGAAGCTACGGAGGGAATCATCTGTAAACCGTGAAACTCTTCCGTGAAATGCGCCCAGTACATAATATAAAGAGTGTGAAACATCGTGTATATATTAAACATCAAACTTTTTTTGTACTTTTGGTTTACGTGGTCCCTTCATTATCACTTGTGATCGGTGAAATGCAAGGAAGAAGTCCGCTCCCGAGCGAAAGAGCGCCAAGAGCGACCGCATTCCCCGCTCGCCCTGTGCGAATTAAAGGCAAGGCTAGAGGGAAGACAGGACGCGCGTTCCACGACGCGAGGTCGGTAGCATGCCCAACGAAAGCCAACGGAACGCGATCGTGCAAGTGCTCCGGCTTCGCATCGCCTCATGGTTCCATTTAGCGTCCCAAAACCAAACATATTGCTCAAGGTGTGCCTTGCGTTTTTCGTAGAAATAATTTCTTTATCATGTACATTAAGACGAAAAGTTGAAAGCTCACTAGAGTGTATCGCCCGCAAAGTATGTCTTTTAGTGTGATTTAACTCTCGTACGGCAGGGTCCTCGCGCCGTTGCCGGTCCACCTCGCCCGTTGACGATCGGGCGAGGTGGCTACATGCAACTACTACTACTACACTTTAAGAAAAACATCTGGCGTTCTTTCGTTCTGCTTTTACAAAACATCTGGCGTCTTTCGTTGGTTTATTTCATCAATCAACGGCGTTTTGAACAAAATTTTTATTGTTTAATCACGCACAGGAGAAATCTCACCAGGCACTACCTTGGAGGTAAACAATGGCTGCTAATGGCAATGAGAGACAGAAGAAGTCGGCTTTTAGCTAACACTTACACTTCTACTTCTACTAACGTTTCCTACTGGAACATGCCAATGGCTGCTAATGGGGAATGAGAGACAGAAGAATTCGGCTTTTAGTTAACGCGCACGCTGCGAATTTTTTATTGTTCAACAACGCACAGGAGAAATCTCCCACCGGCGCCACCTTGGAGGTCAAAGCGTAAGACTTGTTACTCACTACTACGACCACGACGACTACGAGGGACGAACGGGTGCCGCCTTAAGGAGCTTCGCCCCTAAAAAAGAAAAGTAGAAGGTCAAGCATGCACACGCTAAACTTCGCTCTTTTATTGGCTCAGACCTCTTGCTAATTTTATTTAGCCTATCAGCTCGCACAATTAGACAGATGCTTACTCTCGGATCTAATACCAAACGAAATGAGCGGACTCCTGAAAGACGACGTTAGCAGTGACGGCGTGAATCCCGCGTCAAGTCGTAGCCACGCGCCTGAAGCACGACTTTCTGCTTGCGTCAGCGAGTCAGACATGACAGAAATGTGGAGCGCTTTGCGGTGCGGCACGCCCTCAGGGAACGCGACCGCGCAGAGGTCGTTAAGGCTGCATGCATATAGGCGTAGCGTGCACGCGCCTTCGCCTTGGCGCCCCTCAGGGAAATTTAGGATTTCTCCGGGGGGTATGAGGACGGGAGTGCATCTGGGCATGCGCGAAGGAAGATGCTGCGGTAACAAGCGTGTCGCCAGCGAAGCGAGAGACGTAATAGAGATGAAAAACGTATGAACGAGACAGAAAGAAGTTAAAGGACTTGGCAGCCTCCAGTGGTACGAAGGAAAAAAAAAAGAATATGCTAAGGTGGGACCATCCAAATGTGACGAGGTGTAGGGTAAAAAAACGCTGCATAATTTTAAGTTAAATCAACACAGTGCACCTGAAATGCTTGTGTACGTTAGTATCACGTTAACGACTTAGCTACCGCGATATTAACGCGAGTAGGATCGGTCTTGACACCGCATCCAGTGTTGACTTGCGTAATCCAGGCTTTGGTGTCCAGTGTACGAAGATGTAATCAGCCTCGCATATTCCGCGTGCTGTTGTTGGTGCAGCTGCAACTTCTTGTTCTTATGTGGCTATACTTACCCGATATTCTTTGCAGTGGTACTAATGCGCTTCTTTTTAAAATTAATTGAACTTGTGCGAGTGCACCTATTCGTCTATGTTATACATTCCTTCATCTTGTGTCCTGTATTTCGCGTTACGGAAAGAAATGTTTGGAACTTAGCAGGTTCAGCCGCTTAAGGAGTGTCAATCCCTGCCGGTTCCTAAGTTATTATAAAGCTACTGCCACTTGTCCGCTGCAGTCTCCGGAGTAATTACATCACTATGTAGAAAAACTTTCCTGATGTCCTAGAGAATTTCAAAAGGCTCCACGCCAGCTCTCCTGTTGACAATACAAGATGGTGGTGTATGTGGTGATTACGACAATAACGCGAGTCTTGTGACGACGGCTATCAGGCTTAATGAAAGGGAAACTGCGCAGCAGCTGCCTCATTTCGTGTGGTGTGAGATTTTTACTTTTGTGATGCAAGAATTATTGTTGTGTAAATGAGATGTATGTAGGTTGTATGCATCATGTACGAGTTCATGTAGAATGTTCGACTAACACGTGTGTTCGCATACACATTTTGTATATCATTGTGACTTTTTATCGGCCCCTATATCTAAGGAACAAAATGGACCTTTAGAGTAAATATATCAAAAGATATGTTTCAATAATCCAAGGAGTACCCGTCGAGCACCTGAGTTTTCAGTAAATATCCGATTGCTCTTATATTGAATTTCCATTAGGTACACAGTCCTAACCCCTTGCAAGCGTGTACTTTTTCAATTTTACCTTATATTAGTCTTTTTTTTTATGTAGAAGTACGGAAATGCAATTCCAATCACACGATTCCTTTAAGCGCTGCATACAGTGTTGGAGATCACGCGATGATCATATCTTGCGCTTTCGCTAATGATCGTTTTGCAACATAAACTTACTTCCTCCTATAAGAGCCTTTCTTCCGGAACTCTCCTGCAACTTACTGTTCGGTAAGCCCGGCCAAACTAGAAAACAGGAAATAAAAAGGTAAAAAGTGTATTGCGAGCCCACACAAGTCAAGTGAAGCTCTTCACGTGAGAAGCGAGGTTCGAAAAGAACGAAAGGGTTTCGTGTCTGCAGACCTCGATAAGGCACGTAGACCTTTCACCGATGGCGTGCCGAGAGCTCATCGGAGCCCCACGACTGCTGGCACCAATCGAAGCCACCTTTATTTATACTTTTTCTCAACTTCCTATTGAAGCCTTTCCGACTTTTTTCTCTCTTTTTCCTTACTTTTGGGATTTGCATCCTTCAGCCCTGCTCTAAGTGTCACTCGTAGTCGGTCGTCTAGTTTCAGGGTATCGTCTCAAGAGAGAGGAAAATACAAAGGCAAAGGAAAGGCAGGGAAGTTAACTAGGTTGCAGCCGGTTAGCTACCCTACGCGGGGCAAGGGAAGGAGAAACAATGGAGAAAGAAAGAAGGAGAGAGAGGACTACAACTACGCGCGAACTCAGAAGCTCACATACTGCGAACTGCTACAGAGTATGGTTCGACTACGACTGTCTTAGATTTAGTCGACTACAGTCCACATAGGCGTGCGCACGAAGGGGGCAGCCCCTCCCACCCCCCGCCTGATAATCTGAAGAGGAGCGCCAAGTCTGCCCCATGCCACCACTCAATAGCACCTATTTTGTTGCTCTTTAAAGTGAAAGGTTATGGCCGTGCAGGTTTGTGACAATAATGGCAGTCGTGAAACACTGATGTTGCATTTCAAGAAAACTAAAGCTGCTATGGGGGCTAGTTGGTGCGAATACATGGCTTGTTCGCGCTGCCAGGAACTGGACGAATTGACACAGAAAAAGACACAATTCGTCCAGTTCCTGGCAGCGCGAACAAGCCATGCATTTCAAGAGCTGTTCTCTTCCAATTTTTATCCCATGAAAGCCAGGCAGGCCGGGGTAGAAAGCACGTCGTCGCTTCATTTTCATTTTTGTATCCGCCCCAAAGCTTGTGTTTTTTCGAATTCGACCAAGAAAAAGGGGGAGGGGGGGCTGCGGGGAGTGTTACCCCCCCCCCCCACTCTCCTGCCTTTAATACAAAATCTTGCGCACGCCTATGACAGTCCTTGATGTTAAAGAAGGCTTACAAGGACTGGCTCCAAAGTATCTAGAACTTGCAGTGCCCTTCCAGGGATTGCCATTCTGCGGATGAGTGTGTGTATCACGCTTATCAATAACCTCTACATAGCGATGTCCCGCAGGTCTTCGTCGCGGAGGTCGTCAGTGAAATTTTGCGCCAGCTATCAATGATGGCGCAATGGTGGTAGTGAAGTGGCCACGCGACATCCGTCGTCATTTTCGTCGCCTCTACGTCTTTTCGGCTCTCCGAATGGAACGCGTTGGCTGGTGGTCGTGGCGGCGACAGCAATCAATCAATCAATCAATCAATCAATCAATCAATCAATCAATCAATCAATCAATCAATCATCAATCAATCAATCAATCCACCAATCAATCAATCCACCAATCAATCAATCAATCAATCAATCCACCAATCAATCAATCAATCCACCAATAAAATAGTATATAGCTGTGTAGTTATATAGTTATATCAGCTGTACCGTCTTTGTTCAAACTCAATCCAATGAGTGAACTCTGGCAGTTTCTAAACGTGTCCCTCCTCGGCGGTACTAGAGTTACGGTGCTCGGATGCTGACCCGAAGGTCGCGGGTTTGATTCCGGCCTCGGCGGTCACATTTCGACGGAGAAGAAATGCTAGAGAGCGTGTACTGTGCGATGTCAATGCACAGTACACGGGCCCTTCACTGATGCGTACCTCACAATCATATCGTGGGTTTTTCACGTAAAACCGCAGATATTATTATTATTATTATTATTATTATTATTATTATTATTATTATTATTATATTATTATTATTATTATTATTATTATTATTATTATTATTATCATCATCACTTGTCCACCGTTGACTGGTCACAGGTTACTGACAAACCGAATGTTGATGACCAGGTTGATCAGTTTGCGGAGCTTGTACTGAGCAGCATGCGTAATTTTATTCCCCAATACACACATAAACAACGTAAATATCCCCACTGGTTCTCATCTGAACTTATCAGTGCACTGAAGCATAAAGATCGCGCACACAGGAAATCTAAATGTTCTCCATCGAGCGAGTGGAAGGAAGAGTTCAGCTTTTTTCGAACTCTCGCTAAACGCCTATATAAACGGGATCATAGTTCGTATATTGAATTCTTAGAAAAAAGCGCTTCTGACAGGCCAGCTGAGTTTTGGAAGTATGTACGTAAACGGTCCAGCAAAAGCGGAGAGTCTTTCAGACTACTAGACTCAAATGGGGTAGAAGTGCATGCCGTCGCTGACTGTTTTGCCGCACATTTCTCATCCGTTTATAAGGCCTCAGACTCCAGCACTGATATCAGACAACAGCCCAAGGCAGTTAGCTCATCCAGTGCTTTGTCGCTGGATGAAAATCTTATCAGCGAATGCATTAAGCGCTTAAAACCATCCTTATCATGTGGCCCAGATGGCATCCCCTCCGCCATACTAAAAGCATATGGTACTATATTTGTCCCAGTACTGACTACGATATTTAATAACTGCCTGGAAACTTCCACATTTCCTAGCATGTGGAAAACTGCTCGTGTTTTCCCAGTATTTAAGTCGGGCTCTAAGACAGATGTTTCTAATTATCGCCCGATTTCTCTACTATGTGCCACATCAAAGATCTTCGAGCTGGCTCTTCACAAAATATTGTCTTTTAGTGTTAAAAGCTCATTGATTCCTAATCAACATGGTTTTCTCGCTGGCCGCTCAACTACCACAAATCTTGCTAGTTTCATGACGCAGATCTCCACACCTATTTCTCAGAGAGGACAGGTTGACGTACTCTGCTGTGACCTGAGCAAGGCTTTTGACGTAGTCAGCCACACACTGATTATGGTTAAACTTGCGCAATTTGATGTTGACTTGTCGGTTGTGAATCTCCTGCAGAGCTATCTGCTCAATAGATATTGTTATGTAGCGGTAAATGGCCAAACGTCTTCTTTGTATAAAGTGACTAGTGGGGTCCCTCAAGGGTCAGTATTAGGCCCACTCCTATTTTTAACTTATGTTAATGATGTTTCTTTTGCCATTCGTAATTCTTCTTTCCTCTTGTATGCCGATGACATCAAGATTTTTAAGGAAATTCATTCAGTTAACGACTGTCGCTTGCTGCAGTCAGATTTGCGCTCTTTTTCCGAATGGTGCAACGCTAATAACCTTTCTCTGAATGCCTCGAAGACAAAATTCATGCCTATCACTCGCAAAACATCCAGCGTGTCATTTCAATACTCTGTCAATTCTGTGTCCTTATGCAAGGTTTATGAGATCAGTGATCTTGGTGTTGTTGTTGATAGCACGTTAAACTTTTCTGCTCACGCTAAGCGTGTTGCTTTGCGGGGTCTTCCCACCCTAGGCTGTGTTTGCAGATTGTCTAGAGAATTCCGTTCTCCTATGCCCTTCCGAAAATTGTACACCGCGCTATGTCTTCCTCAACTGGAGTATGCGTCCGTGATATGGAATGGCATTGCTCAATCCAGCGGTAACACCATTGAACGAGTCCAGAAAAAATTCCTTAGCATATATAACCATCGCTTTGCTAAAAAATCTTGTTCAAATACTGCTGAATTATTATCATTGCCATCACTTCACTGCCGACGAAATCGTTCTGATCTCTTGTTTCTTTACAAGCTAGTCCACGGTATCATATCATGCCCTGTACTTCTCAATTGTGTTAATTTTCGAATTCCGCGTAAGTTAACCAGAGAGAACAGACCGTTTCATGTACCCGCCTGCTTCTTCCAACACTCTACCGTTTACTAACTCATTCAGCCATCGCATTGGCATGGTCGATTCATCCATGTGCGAAAGCTGCAATTGTATAGAGACTACTGAACATCTCTTGTGCCACTGTGCCCAATTTGATGAAGATCGCCGGACTCTCCAGTGTGCCTTGGATAGACTGGATGACCGTCCCTTTAATGAAGCAAAGATCTTAGGAGCCTGGTCGCGCAGCATATCAGCCCAGAAAGCCACACGAGCCCTACTGCGGTACTTGAAAAGAACCCTATTGAGCGACCGCCTGTGAAACTCGGCACTGTGTGTGTGATGTGACATGTGTCTATCCTTCTCTCTCTCTCTCTTTTACTCCCCTATTCCCCATCCCCATGTGTAGGGTAGCAAACTGGACGCATTGTCTAGTTAACCTCCCTGCCTTTCCTACATTCCTTCTCTCTCTCTCTACCGTTCACAGAATACAAAGTCTCTATAATGTTAATTTTCTTGATCTTGACATTTTTCATAGTCCACAATCATTGTTTTTATCCGAGCTTTGTACTGTTTTGACATAGTATGGCACAATGTACAAAGTCTTCCCTTCTCCGTCTTTCCGCATAGTTGTATATATGCAATCTAATTTTTCATTCCCCTTCAATATTTCTCGTGTTGTCCTATTTTACTCCTCCCCTTTTGTGTTCATTTCTCTTTGTCTACGTGTATTTGCTCTTTTTATTTCTGAAGACTGTCTGTATTGTATAGTTTATTTTTATTGTTTTTTTTTGCGTGCGCCTGCACAAAGACCTTACGGTTGTTCCTGGGCACGTTAAATAAATGATTGATTGATTGATTGATTGATTATTATTATTATTATTATTAGTATTATTATTATTATTATTATTATTATTATTATTATTATTATTATTATTATTATTATTATTATTATTATTAAGGCTAAAACTTTAGATGCCTCATCAACGCAAAAATTGACCGTTGGCGTCGGCGTCCCGCGGCGTCGGGACAACACGAGTGATACAAAAATCATGACGTGACGACGTCGCCATATGACGTAATCATGATGCCACAGATCGCCAAAACTTGTAAAGTAATCATGACCTCACTGTGACGTAACGCCACATATTGACGTCATCGCATGACACTGTAACTTGGTCAAAGGTGGGCCGATCGCGGAGGCAGTGCAAGAGCAGGTGAGGTGCCTCCGATCCTGGAGGCACCTCACCAGGTTCATCAAAAAATTAACACCATCTTCCCAAAGGGAACCCTGATATTGGATGCGAAGGAGCAGCGTTGCGCACGGGTGGCGTCACGGGTTGAACGGCGCTAACGCGGGTGCTGCGGTGATCGCTGGAAGATTCGTTTGAAGCTATGGCTGGCGTAGGTCTTGTCGTTTCTTTGGAGTGGACACGGGCGCTGGACCGGAGCTGGCGCGCGTTCGCCTTGACTACCACGGCCTTGTGATCGGTGAAGTGCACGCTGAGAGGTTCCTGCAGACATTCGACGTCGAAGTTGGCAAAGAGCAGATCGATGCACGTTCCCCTTATCGTGGTGGGTAGTTTCCGTTCTGCCGACACGCACTTCAGCGAGTGCACGTCACGCATGTAATCGACGAGCCATTCTCCTCCTCCTCCTCTGACGTCAACGTTGAAGTCTCCGGCGACTATAAGACGCGCGCGTCGACACGCCTCGCCGCAATCAGTCAGCGTCTCCTCCAGACAGCGCTGAACCTGGTCCTTCGGCAGGTTGGTAGCGAGGTACAGCGCGAGGATCGCGACGTCGCCGAAGCGCACGGCAACGCACTCGGAGCAGGAGCCTCTTCGAGAGGTTCCGGATCGTTCTTCCAGGTCGACGTTAAACGGACTCCGAGCGTAAACGGCGACTCCTCCCGCCGCCGAACGTTCCGGTAGCGTTCCGGTAGCGGCAGGTGTTGCGGGCGAACGGACGACGCGGCAGCTGCGGGCGCTACGGCGAGCGCGCGGCAGGCGAGGGAGAGAGTGACGTCAGCGCGCACTGCGAGGGGAGCGTGACGTCAAAGCACAGCTGCGGCGTGACCTACTTGGCACCGCTCCCACACCTGCGGCGAGGGGAGCGCGTTGCGGCAGCTTCGTACGGACGCACGGAGAGACAGCGTTACACAGGCTAGTCAAAGAGCTGCTTCGCATCTAATAACAATTCAATAACATCAATAACAATTCAACCTAACATTCGCTTCATAGACATACGTTTACGAGAATGACAAAACAGACTTCAGTTACATCAGGATAGATCAATACTGCCGCGTCCATATTTGTGTCTGACTATACGCTGGCGACGACAAGGAAGACAACCGGTGCGCTCGAGAGGCGCAGCGAAAAGGACTGAAAAAGAAGACGTTCTTGGCGGCTGCACGCCTTCAGCGCTATCTTGGAGTACGACACGCCGTACGCCTTTCTGAATAAAGCCCCTGTGTTTTATAACCAGCGACACTGGTGGAGGAGCTGGGTACCATCGCCTCATGATCGGTACTCCTGTGAGCAGCCCTGCATCCAGCCCCACGAGACCGCCACGCGTGGAGACGCCTGTACACCGCTCAAGCCGTCGCCTGCAAGGTCTGAGACCAGAATTTGGCCTTTTACAAGGACCCCCGCTGCCGACAGCCACCCCTGCTCAAGAAATGGCGTTTTCAAGGAGCCCTACGCAGGTAACGGTCCAGAATCTTCGGATTCCCGAACCATTTCACGGCCGCCCGAACGAAGATGCGGAAGACTGGCTTGAGGAGTTTGAACGGGTAGCGAAGTCGAACCACTGGAGCCGACGAGAAGCTCTTTCACGTATACTTTGCCCTTGAAGACGGTGCGAAGACGTGGTTCATAAACCGCGAGGCAACTCTGACAACATGGGACGAGTTTTGCCGTCGGTTACGCGATACCTTCGGCAACACAGACCGACGTGAAAACGCACAACGCCTTCTTGAGTCACGTATCCAACAGCTACATGAAGGCGTCGCCATGTTTGCCGAGGATATGGTGCGTTTGTTCCACCGCGCTGACCCCAACATGTCCGAGGCTAAGAAGCTAAGCCATCTCATGAGGGGCGTCAGAGAACAGCTGTTTGTTGGTCTCGTGCGCAATCCGCCGACAACAGTCGACGAGTTTATCAGGGAAGCCACCGCAATAGAGCGGGCGCTGCAGCAACGGTACCATCAATGCGATCGCCGAGCCACCGGCGCACCTGCAGGTGCCGCAGCACTCACTGCGACCGATGAGTGCTCTCTACGCTTACTCATTCGGCAGATCGTGCGCGAGGAGATTGCAAAGGAGAACGCGAGGTGCACATCGCCTTCGCAAGCGCCGCAGCAGCAGGAGTTCACGGTTGCCTCCGTCGCTGAAGTCGTCCGCCAGGAACTTCGGCAAGCGTTTGCCTCTCCCGAGCAATACCCTGATGCGTCGTACCAGCCCAACGCATATACCTACGGTGACGCTGTACGTCGTCCATTGGCTCCAGAACCATCGTACCAGCCGGACGCATACAGCTATGCAGACGCTGTTCGTCGACCGTTGCCCATGCCCGCGCCGCAGTACCGCCAACCGCCACCTGTTGCAGCCTGGGCCCAGCAGGATCCCATAAGGCGACCTCAACTGCGTAAGACGGATATATGGCGCACTCCGGATCGTCGGCCACTGTGCTACAATTGTGGAGAGCCAGGGCACATTTACCGTTTTTGCCCCCATCGTCCAGCTGGATACCGCGGAAGTGCACCTGCCGCTACGCGCCGACAGTTTTGTGAAAGCCGCGCCCCCATCGACGACGACCTGGCTGGCCGGCAGGAGAGCTCCGCTACCTTCCGGACGCGCTCACCATCCCCGGCTCGTTTTGCCTCACCGAGCCGCCGTAGTTTTGCTGACGCCGTTAGAGGTCGGTCTCCCAGCCCACGGCGGGGAAACTGAAAGCAGCGACCTCTGGGGGGAAGGTTGCAGGTCCTCGAATTGCCGAAAATCCCCCATTGTTGCCGAAAACATGGGAACGACGAACAAGAAGATTACACCGAGAAAACTGTGACTGCCGACCTCACCGTGACAATTGATGGGCTTGAAGTGACGGCCTTAGTCGACACTGGCGCAGACTTTTCTATTATAAGTGAGCGACTGGCAGGCGAACTCAAGAAAGTCAGAACGGAATGGACGGGCCCTTATATTCGAAATGCTGGAGGCCAGGTAATGACGCCTTCAGGCAAATGTACAGCAAGACTCACGATCGGGAATAGAGCTTTTGTAGCCTCATTCGTGATCCTACCGGAGTGCTGCAAACCTCTGATACTAGGAATGGACTTCTTAAGGGAGTACGGCGCCGTTGTCAACATACGTGAAGGCGTGATAACATTTGCCTCTGACAATCCCGTGACCTCGGACGCAGACCAAGATCCCAGGGCGTTACGTGTGGTAGACGAAGACGTCTGCGTGCCGCCGCTGTCATGTAGTCTTGTTTCCGTCAGTTGCAGCGTGCAGTGTAATGAAGACGCCATAGCCGAACGTGTAACTGCCCTTCTCTTCCGTCAAGGTGTTGCCATCGCTCGCGGCATCGTCAGCTTAGTTGATGGCCGTACGGAGGTGCTACTTACCAATTTTACGAACGAGCGCCGGCACATTGGTAAAGGCACTGCTGTGGCATACCTCGAGGAACTCGACTACTCTTACGACTGCCTTGCTATGCAAGGGGAAGCAACGGCTCGTACAGCACCGCAGGCACCAAATGTCGACATCGGCCCAAGGTTAACGCCCACTGAAAGATGTCGTCTTATGGAACTTCTTGGCCGGTTCAAGGACTGCTTTTCCTCGACGTCACGAGTGGGTCAAACGCCGCTGACTAAACACCGTATAATCACGGAAGAGACAGCAAGACCCATCCGACAGAACCCATATCGCGTCGCTCAGAAAGAACGTGAGGTCATACAGCAGCAGGTCAAGAAGATGCTAGAGGATGATGTGATCCAACCATCAAAAAGCCCCTGGGCATCACCGGTGGTACTCGTGAAAAAGAAAGATGGCAGCTTGCGTTTCTGCATTGATTATCGTAAGCTCAACAACGTTACGAAGAAAGATGTTTATCCGCTGCCACGGATCGACGACTCTTTGGACAGGCTACGGCATGCGCGCTACTTCTCGTCAATGGACCTTAAAAGTGGATACTGGCAAATAGAAGTAGATGAGCGTGACCGAGAAAAGACCGCATTCGTGACGCCTGACGGGCTTTATGAATTCAAAGTCCTCCCTTTCGGTTTATGCTCGGCCCCGGCCACATTTCAAAGGCTCATGGATACCGTTCTATCCGGTCTGAAATGGAAAACGTGTCTTGTGTACCTTGACGACGTGATTGTTTTTTCGGCCACGTTTGAAGAACATCTAAAACGGCTGCTGTCTGTCCTTCAAGCCATACGGTCCGCAGGACTCACATTGAAACCAGAAAAATGCCACTTCGGCTTCGAAGAACTTCAGTTTCTGGGGCATGTGGTCAGTCAGGAAGGTGTTAAGCCTGACCCAGATAAAACTGCAGCCGTCGCAAAGTTCGCAAGGCCTGTAGATAAGAAGGCGGTCCGACGTTTCCTGGGTCTTTGCGCCTATTACCGGCGATTTATAGCGGACTTTGCGCACATCGCCTCTCCACTCACCCGCCTCACAAGGGAAGATGTTGCGTTTGTATGGGGCGAAGAGCAAGAAGCGTCGTTCAACGAGTTGCGGCATCGTCTACAAACTCCGCCCGTACTCGCTCACTTCGATGAGGATGCACCAACAGCCATCCATACAGACGCCAGCAATGTGGGCCTCGGCGCTGTTCTTGTTCAGTGCCAAGATGGTGCGGAGAGAGTAGTTGCCTACGCTAGTAGAACCTTGTCCCGTGCTGAGTCCAACTACTCAACAACTGAGAAGGAGTGTCTGGCTGTCGTTTGGGCAGTTGCAAAGTTTCGCCCGTATTTATATGGCCGCGCGTTCCAAGTGGTAAGCGACCACCACTCCCTGTGTTGGTTGACCAACATGAAAGACCCGTCTGGACGTTTGGCACGCTGGAGCTTACGGCTTCAAGAGTACGACATGACCGTAGTCTACAAGTCGGGAAGGCAGCACTTAGATGCCGATTGTCTGTCAAGATCACCGATTAAACCACCGAGCCCAGAGGATGATGAATGCGCAGGCTTTTTAGGAGTTGTCGATGCGGCTGTCATCTCCCGGCAACAGCAAGACGATCCGGAGCTCAACTCACTAATCGACTTCTTGAATGGACGAGCCACGAATGCGCCGAGAGTGTTTTCGAGAAATTTATCAGCATTCTGCTTGCGTAACGGAATTCTCTATAAGAAGAATTTCTCATCAACAGGCAAAAGCTATCTGCTGGTAGTTCCGGAAATCCTCCGCAAAGAAATTTTGCAAGCCTGTCATGACGAAGCCACGTCGGGCCACCTCGGTTTCACAAGAACATTGACACGTATCAAAGAAAAATACTACTGGCCAAGAATAGCAGTGGAGGTGAAACATTACGTCCGAACATGCATTGACTGTCAGCGGCGCAAGGTACCACCGGTCAAACCCGCTGGGCTATTACATCCCGTTCCAGTACCGGAAACTCCGTTCGCTCAAATTGGCATGGACCTTTTGGGCCCATTTCCAACATCGGACAGCGGCAACAAATGGGTTATAGTGGCGACGGACTACCTCACCCGATACGCCGAGACCAAGGCGATTCCGAGCGGCACTGCAGCTGAAGCGGCCCGGTTCTTCATTGAGAACATCGTGCTGAGACATGGTGCTCCCGCGGTCGTGATAACAGACAAAGGTACCGCGTTTACAGCCGAGCTGTTGCGCACTGTGCTTACGCTCAGTGGTACAGCGCATAGGAAGACGACAGCTTATCACCCCCAAACAAATGGACTTACGGAACGATTGAACAAGACTATCGCCGACATGCTTTGCATGTACGTCGACGTGGAACACAAGAATTGGGACAGGATTTTGCCGTACGTCACATTCGCGTATAATACGGCACGCCAGGAAACAACGAAAATGACACCGTTTGCACTAGTTCACGGCAGAGACGTAACTACGATGCTTGATGCTATGCTGCCTCATGACTGTGATTCAGAGACGGACGCCGCAGATTTCACTGAGCGCGCCGAGGAAGCAAGACAGCTTGCCCGCGTCAGAATAACTAGCCAGCAAGCACTTGACGCTCAACGGTACAATCTCCGCCATCGATTCGTCACCTTTAAGCCCGGAGAAAGAGTCTGGGTTTGGTTCCCTGTACGACGGCGAGGCCTCTCGGAGAAACTTCTGCGCCGTTACTTCGGACCCTACAAGGTTCTGCGCCGCCTTAGCGACGTCACGTACGAAGTCGTCGCTGACGGCTCTTCTTGTTCAAAGCGCCGCCAGCATCTGCCTGAGACAGTGCACGTGGTACGCATGAAGCCGTACTTTTCTGAGTGATGTGACCGCCCACTCGCTAACTGCGCATCGACTGCTACTTCGTGAGCATCGAGACGATGCTCGCTCTGGAGGGAGGGTAATGCCGCGTCCATATTTGTGTCTGACTATACGCTGGCGACGACAAGGAAGACAACCGGTGCGCTCGAGAGGCGCAGCGAAAAGGACTGAAAAAGAAGACGTTCTTGGCGGCTGCACGCCTTCAGCGCTATCTTGGAGTACGACACGCCGTACGCCTTTCTGAATAAAGCCCCTGTGTTTTATAACCAGCGACAATACGTACAATTGATGTTTCGCAAATTTACACACACATATGCACATTACATGGTCAAATATAAAGCAGAAAGATTTCGGATGGTGGCGGGGCAGCATCAATACATCGACTGAGAAGAAAAAGATGACTTTCGCCTTTGAGTCGCCTTAGCTGAATGCGTAAGAAACCCTGTGAGTTTTAATTTGTACATCTGAATATCATTTATGGCTAGCACGAACGATTTAGTTCAGGCAGATGATTTACCTTCCTGTGCGACGTCATCTACCATCCTGCGTATTAACTTTCCCCCTCCACACACATCAAGCAAACAAGCGTGAGAATCGATGGACGTCAGCGCGGTGGATATGTACAGAGAATAAACAAATAAATATCTTCGAAATGTCCCCATGGCCTGGTGTGATCTCCTACATTCCCAGGACCTGGAGGTAGGGAGCCTACATGAGCGCGCCTCCGTAGCTGCGGAATCAGAGGCACAGAGGCGCGCACATGTAGGCTCCCTATCTGGAGGCTACTGTACGTGGCGCCATCGTTCGGCGGTGGCAAAGGCCCTGTGTCGTATCTGAATGGGAACTAGAAAAAAAAACATATTGACGAAAAATAACGAGTCAAAATTCACTCCCGGTTCTATACAACACAGACCCATTAAAACAGTCTGGTAAAATTGAAGTATCGCACAACAAAGTGCGTGGATTTACGGAGAACTTGAACAATGCCTATAAGAACCACGTGAGCTGCATTGCGAAATATTAACCACTCTCGGAAGGTACGCACTTTTTGCAACGCAACTGGAATTTTGCCAGAATTATCCACTGGATTTCTGCTTGATAGAACGGGTAGCGGATGTTTATAAATTTCTCTAACCTCCCTGCGTTTGCTTTTCATCTATTTCTCTCTCTCTCTCTCTTCTCTGCGTCATAAATCACCTTCTTTTTTCTTTTTTTTGCCTGTTTCCTATTCAGGTCTGATGGAGCACAACTGCCACCACGCAAGGATGGCACAATGTGCACATATACCTAAATCGTGGTCATGATTCGCTCGTACTTAAGTCCGATAATCTGACCTACGCCACAGCCAAAAGCCTCGCATTTTTGAAGTGCGGAGCACTTCAGGGGACAGGGTTGTCGTCCACTCAGTTCATGTGGCGTGATCGCTCTCACAGTAAAGCGCTCATACCCGGGTTAAAATTAACAAGGTCTAAAATAAAATTATAAACTAATATAGCCAAGATGTAATCGCATTAATCAACTTAAGATCGCTGAAACGTTTTGGAAAGATGGAGCTGATTCCTGCGCGGCGCAAGAGAGGGCGCCACCGCCTTGCTGCCTCTGCGTCGGCGCTGCGCCGGCGCTGCGTTGCGTCGCTACGTGACTACATCTGCTGGTGTGAACAACCTGACGGAACTCGCTGCAGACGACGCGTACCTTAACTGTCGTAACAAGCAGGAAGTCGATAAACGCAGCAAAAAGTAGTGCGCATGTCGCACGCCGAGTTCGTGAATCTGCCTAACAACATTGCACTCGTGCCAGGGAAACCGTACATTCCTACCAGAAACACTGGCGTCATTGACGCATTGGTAAACGGAGCAGTGGGAACTCTACGAAAGGGAATCGCTGGGTGCGCGTGCCACGCACTTCCACAGGTTTCACAGTAGTAGAGCTGCCATACGTTTTTTTTTTTTGTTTTTTGTCTATAATTTTTTTCCTCATACGAACGCTGGCTGGCCAAAATCTCTCCCCCCTGCATCCCTGGAATGTGTTGTCCAGAGGTAATAAGAGAGAAGAAATATTAGAGAAGGAAAAGCAGGGAGGTTAACCAGCTTAGCAAAACCGGTTTGCTACCCTACACATGGGAACAGGGTGGGGGAGATGTAAAGATAGAGAGCAAAGAGTCCAGAGGTAAAGAGCTAATCTGTAGAAGGTTGCTGACTCTTTCGAGTACGATGTGCTCTATCTAGTATGGTAGCTGAGTAAATCGTGTCCAAACCTCAACGAAGAATCCGAATAGTGTGTTTAGAAAATTTTATTACATTGCAGACGATTAAGATGAATAGAAATTCAGCTATTCGCGACGCACAACGGCTTTTCAGCCGTTGTGCGTCTCTTCAGTTGTTAGTCGGCGTTTGTGGTGTCCTGACTTCTTTCTTGTTTCCGCGTGTTTGCACGTCCTGTCTTTTTAGAATGAATAGCAATTCAATAACATCAATTACAATTCAACATAACATTCGCTTCATAGACATACGTTCACGAGAATGACAAAACAGGCTTCAGTTACATGGGGATATATCAACACGTACAATTGAGGTTTCGCACATTTACGCACACATACAAATAATTTGTCACACAAAGCAAGGTATACATATGCACATCACATGGTGAAACAGAAAACACAAATAAAACATGAACATGTACATATTTCGTATTTGCCTGGCGTTTCTGCCGATACCAACCGAGACATCAGCCTAAGCTTCACGCGTCTGTCACAGGCCAGCAGAAAAGGGGCTAAACCAACGATGTTACTGAAATATTGATGGAGCCTGCAAAAAGCTTAACGTCAAGCCAAATACTCTTCATTATACCTGACCTGCTTACAAGAGCCGATTCCAACTTATCGAGAATTTAAATACCTTAACGAACGACGCTAGTAAATGGCAAATGCAATCGCGAGCGCGAACGATCTTCAACTTTACCCCAGATCTTCATAGCGAGAACGCTTGCTGTGCGCTAAACACACAAACGCAGCACTCACTAATATGCGTTGTTTTTACGTCTAAAGACTGACGTCGTTCAAACAGCGCTGGTTCGCGTCCTTCCAATTTTCACTTAAGGGAAAGAGATGCCTCATCAGCGCCTCCTCTAAAGAGATGAGGCGTTGCCTCATCAAACGCGAAAAGCGGCTGCTGGCGTGATGCAAAAATTCATCATTATACGATGACGCCACCATATGACGTCAACATGACGTAAACGCTCGCCAAAATGTGTGACACCATCATGAAGTAATGACGTCACTGTGGCGCCGATAACCTGACCTTACATGGCGACGCCATCAGATGACATGGGCTGACCAAGGAGGTTAAACAAAAAATTGCTGGAGTGGCGCTTATTGCGCAATAGTGAAGCCGTACCCACCACAAGATGGCGGCTGCGCCCGCCATCTTAGTAGGGGCACGATGAACCATCGGCGTTTGGCGAACGAAAGCCAGCGTTTTCCTCGCACGCCAGCCGAGTTTAATATGGCAACTTTTAGGGGTCAGATACTGCTCCAAGTGCGTCGTTGTGTTACTAGTTTTCGCAAATAAGCCTCAAAGTCATGGCAAATTTTATTGAAGATCAATCGCCAATACTCCTCTCAACGGGTTACTTTTGTTGGCAACAACGATCTTTTATTTCATAATTACCATAGTATTTACACTAACAGATCAAAGTCATTTGATCTCTGAGTGGGCACCACCAGAAGAGAGCATGTTCCCGAGCTCTTTGGTGGGCAAAAGCTGGCTTCACTTTTGCTGGCAAGGCGTTGCGAGAGCTTCCACTCCAGAATTTTTTTTAAACCTCCTTGGGGCTGACATAGGATGACGCGCCTGATGAAAAGTGCGCCGATCCCGGAGGCAGTGTAAAACCACGTGAGCTCCAGAAAGCTTGCAATGCCTCCGATCCCGAATGCAGTGCAAAACCACGTTGTTTGGAGAAAGCTTTCGATGGAGGGGGGGGGGTCAATAGAATCGACTGAGAAAGAAAGTGAAATGGCATTCGCATTCGAGTCAAGCTCATAGGCGAGCGTGTAACTTTTTTGTTATTTCATGAGACAAAACCACGATATGATTATAATTCATGCCATAGGGGGAGGCTTCGCGTTAAGCTTGTGCGGGATGTGGGTTCCTTGAAAGTGCACATTAGTCTAAGTGCAGGGCTGTTTTCTCTAGGAACACTCGCTGTAAGTGTTCACCTGATGGTACTTGTTGTTTCTGCTCTTCCGTCATGTCGCCCACGTTTTACACCTGCCGGATCCACTATTCACTTTGTGGACAGCCCCATTTTGTTTCTGTTTAACGTGCCAACCACTCTTTTTCACGTTAACACACTTTCACTGCACGGCCACACGCAAGCGCGCTTCGCGCTTTCGTGCTGGCGTTGATAGCCGCTTAGCACGCGACGACGGCGACAAATTAGCACAACGCTCGCGACTGTAGACTGTGGGGCCGCAGGCAGACAAGGGTTAAAGCACAGATGCTTGCCCAGACAGGTGTAATTCATTGTCCACTTCCTGTCTGGGCAAACAGAGTACACATTGAAAGCGCACCGCGTTTAGCCGCGTACAGCATACTCACGAATCGAAACGGGACATCATTTCTAAGCTGAAAGCCTTAGATGTCCCACCAAACGCGAAAGGTGACCGTCGGCGCGTCGGCGTCAAAATGAGTACGCAAAAAGTCATCACCATGTAATGACGTCATTATATGACGTCATCACAAAGCATGACGATTTGTGACGTAATGATGATGGTAATAATGTTAATGATGGTAATGATGATGTATCGGTGGTAATGGTAGTGATGACGCCATTATATGACGTCATAATTACGTCACAGACCGCCATTGTTTGGGACGTCACTATGGCGTTACAAAACGCGACGTGACATGACGCGCTCATCACATGAGATCGTGGCATGCTCAAAGGTGGGCCGATCCTGGAGGCATTGAAAAATCACTTGAGGTGCAGAATGCTACCAATGCCTCCGATCTCGGAGGCAGTGAAAAGCCACGTTGGGAACAGAAAGCTCCGGAGGCGTAGGGGGTGTTCAATGCCATCGACTGAGAACAAAAAGAAGATGGCTTTTGCCTTCGAGCCGTCTTAGGTACATGCATAAGGAACCATGTCATGTTTAGTATAACGACTGCTACGAGCAATTGCTCCTGAGAAACCGCGTGGGGTCGCTACAAATATGGACGCTAAAGGTGATTTTGGCTCTGACGGAAATGTTCGAGAAAAAAAATACTCCCATATGACACGAACTGTCGACGGTTGAAACGAAAGTGCGTGTAGTCCTTAGCCTTACATTATCGCGTTTTAATCCGGGAGTACTGCGCAGTGTTAATGCGTTCACAGTGAACGAATATCAGCGCCAGAGGACAAGCACGTCGAGGCGACACGCAAATGCGCTGACTTCTAAGCACTTTTATTTTCAGATGTGCAGGAAATATAAGGCATACATGCAAAAATAAACAAAAGCAAACAACCACGTGCCCATGAAAGCCGCCCAGTTCCATTATCAGCTGCTTCATCTAACAACACATGTCAAGCAACATTTTCTCAGTAAGCGTCAGGAATGCCACGCTTACACGTATGTCGTCACTTTTTTTTATTTATTTATGTACTGCATCGTGTGTTTCCCTTCTCGCGCTGTTATTCGGTGACTGTGAATCGGAACCACGCAGCCCTCCATCATAACAGAATTCTAGCTTAAGTTTAAATGCGAAGCATTTCTTAGCGAACCAAAGGCACTTGAGCTTTCAGTGCTTGAGTGTGTGTGCGTTTTTTTTTTCTTTTTTTTACTCTTTTTTCTTCCTTACCTTTCTATCCCCCCTTACCCCTTACCCAGTGCAGGGTAGCAAACCGAAAAAACTTCTGGCTGCCTTTCACTTAACCTTTCTCTCTCTCTCTCTCTCTATCTGCGTATATATATATATATATATATATATATATATATATATATATATATATATATATATATATATATATATATATATATGTGTGTGTGTGTGTGTGTGTGTGTGTGTGTGTGTGTGTGTGTGTGTGTGTGTGTGTCTAGCC
Organism: Rhipicephalus sanguineus; assembly: GCF_013339695.2. Lineage (NCBI taxonomy): Eukaryota > Metazoa > Arthropoda > Arachnida > Ixodida > Ixodidae > Rhipicephalus > Rhipicephalus sanguineus. The sequence continues at coordinate 31,393,698 of NC_051185.1, read as the reverse complement.
GCCTACGTCGCCCCGCCACGGTGGTCTAGTGGTTATGGCGCTCGACTGCTGACCCGAAGGTCGCGGGATCGAATCCCGGCCGCGGCGGCTGCATTTTCGATGGAGGCGAAAATGTTGGAGGCCCGTGTACTTAGATTTATGTGCACGTTAAAGAACCCCAGGTGGTCCAAATTTCCAGAGCCCTCCACTATGGCGTCTCTCATAATCATATCGTGGTTTTGGGACGTTAAACCCCAGATATTATTATTATTAGCCGCCTACGTCTGGCCGCTCTCGTGGTCGCCTCATTAACTTGGCATTGATCAAAATTCTCACAGGAGTGTGTGAGGGTATAACGAACATGGCTCTCGGGTCATGGCATCAATAACGCGAAAATCCTGGTGTGTACGTGATAAGTTACAACACTCTTTCCTCCAATTACGTGTGACAGATCCCCGTATGCCACGGGCCGCGGTATGCGGGCATGCGCCATTGCTGATTCACAATTTATATCTACCCAGAAACGGCGAGAACGGATATTGGCAATTTAAACGGGAGAGCGTCACGAAAATGCGGCATGAGCCGCGTTGACCCGACAAATGCAAAGAATAAAAATCAGGATCCCAGCAGCAATTGAACCCAGGCATTCTGCGTGGCAATAAAGTATTGTACCACAGAGCCACGCCAAGTCTTGATACTGTTTTGGAAAAATATCCTATGTGCAAGAATCATGTCGATGCAACGTCGATTGTGGCTGCAGTACTGGCTATCTAGTTTTTATGACAAGGTAAATAATAAACATTGCTTATGTACTCCTATGATACGAAGGTCATGTAGGCTTAATTTCAATGCTGGTTGCAGTGTGGCTCCGATTTTATAAGAGTCGAATAAACATTACATATCTATTCCTGTTACTCAGCAAGCTATATTCAAGCGTTGCTCGACCCCGGAGCAAGACACTAATGAATACTAAAAAAAGCCGTCTTCTTTTTCTCAGTTCATATATCGATCATGCGCCGCCACCCTTCAAAAGCCTTCTGCACCTAATGGGGTTTTGCACTGCCTTCAAGGTCGGAGGCACCCCACCTGGTTTTGCACTGCCTCCGTGATCGGACGAACTTTGACCAAGCCAGTATATCACGAGATGTCGTCATCACGTGACGTCATAGTGACGTCTCAAATTTTGTCGATCTGTGACGTCGTCGTGACGTCATACGGTGACGTCATTACGTGATGCTTTGCATCACTCGTCCCCGACGCCGCGGGACGCCGATGGTCAAATTTCGCGTTTGATGAGGCATTTACGGCTTTCGCCTTAAAAGACATAAAAGAGCAATCTAGAAAGGAAAAAAAAAACGCAGACATACTCAAGAACGGTAGTGTCATAGTCGTTCAGCAAGGCCTGTTCACGGCAGAAACAAGACATTTATACACACACTACGTCAGTCTCTTTTCGTTCTTTTTGGTTGTTATTGTGTTTTCATACCACTACTGGTGCGTTGCACTGTCGACCCTCCCGCCGGCGCCGTCCTCGAAAGACCGCGACAACATTGCGGATGAGCTGTCAGTGCAGCGCACGTCCATTGTGACGTGACCGAGGCGCGCGGTGTATGTGTGCGCGCGTCAGAATCATGAGGAGACGGACGATGGCCCGCAACCGACGAAGCGAACGATATGCGGCCTTGTTAGCAAACGCGCGTCCTATCTATCTATCTATCTATCTATCCCTGTGTGTTGTTTCTCCATAGTAGAAGAATTTATTAGGTCACATTTATTTAACCGCGACAGAGTTAAAGAGCTCGTTTCGCGGAAATTGAGGCGTCGGCGTTGTTGATACTGAGCTAATAATCGGCGTTGTCCTTTAAAGAAAAATTGAGACAGATGCAAATCAATAATAAAAACCTTCGGTTTCAGCGGGAATCGAACCCGTGCCCGCTGCGTTGGAAGCAGGTGTTCTACCACAGAGCCACGCCAGTGCTGCAAACTGTTTCTGAAAAGGCCCTGCAAGAACATCGCGCATCGTGAGGAGTCTCCTTAGCGCATGTGATATTGCGTGGCAGCAGCGAGGAATCACCCAGGCGTCACACCATCTGAATCGCATAAGGAGTGGGTAGTGTAGGGGACCCCCCCAACCCCCCGTCCTGTCAGACGGGGGGGGGGTCCCCTACAGACCCTATTTTTCACCTTTTTCTTCATGAGGACATGAAGACTAGCATCGAAGCACTGCGCCACTACGAGCGTTCAGTGTAGCAGCTGACCTCTTAACGAAGAAACGTGGAAGAATCAGCGACGACAACTTTGTAAAACAACTCCTGTTGAAAGTTGACGACGTGCAACACTATATCACAGAAGCCGCAGTAAGCGGCCCAGTCTTCACGCAAGTCTCCAGCCTTCTCTCTAACACGCAAGCCTCAGCAGTTCATTGTAGCTTGAGTAAACTTGTGTTATTGTGTTCCGGCAATAAACGTTCGAAGGAAGGTAGCGCAAAAGTAGTCGATTACATTTCTGTAATTGCTCAGTTACTTTTCTGGGGCTGTAATTGACACCTGCAATCAATTACATTTTAAAGGAAGTAATTGTAATTGTAATCGGTTACTTATATTCCGTAACGCGTACAAGTCTGCTCGTGCCATTCTGTATTAGTGATGTTTAATAATTCGCTTTCTCTTTCCGATACCCTATTTCCCCGCCCCATTGCAGGGTATCACACCGGATACTACCGTCTTCTACTCTCTATCTCATTCTTCACTTGTCAGTCCATACGAGCTACACGGGATCAAGTCTGAGAGGTAAGCAGGGCAAACCACAATATAGCAAGGAAATGCGCCATTATGACGCAATTGTCTCGCTCGGCCAACCCACATCAAGACTTGATCCATGCTATGTTGCACCGTCGCAACCGAGCCGTCGCTCGGCACGGTCACTGTCCCCGATCGGTAACAATGTATAGGCGCTGGGCATACAAACAAAGCGATGGCCGACGGCTGCGTCAACGTTGGCGGAGCTGTAGCATTGGGCAGGCGCCGGTTGACCCGGAGCTCGGAGTCGTAACCCGATTCCGACGTGCAGTCGTAGCAAATGATGAGGGCGCTTAGGCCGAAGAAAAACGCTATATGACCCGACAGCCCCAGCGGTTACTGAGGCGATGTAGACGTAGCCAGATACACGCGTCCAAGTGGCTTATTCGGTTATGGCGTTTCGCTGTCATCTAAGCCTCGGGTTCGATTACCTGAACTCACGCCAGTTTTTTAAAGCGAAAGCCATAGACGCCTAATCGAACGCGAAAATGGACCGCCGGAGTCGGCGTCCCGCGGCGTCGGCGTCAACACGAGTGATCCAAAAAATTACCATCACGTGAAGATGTCGCCACATGAAGTCGCGAGGACGCCACAGATCGCTTAGATTTGCAACGTCACTATGGCGTCACTATGACGTCAGAACGTGACGTCACATGATGACGTCATCACAAGACAACGTTGCTTGATCAAAGGTGGGCCGATCACGTAGGCAGTGCAAAACTAGGAGAGGTGCAGAAAGCTTGCAATGCCTCCGATCTTGAAGGCAGTGCAAAACCACGTCACGTGAAGAAAGCTTTCAGACGGTGGCGCGGGAGGATCAATACATCAACTGCGAAGAAAAATAAAACCAACTGCTCTCGCCTTCGAGTCTTCTTAGAAGAAGGCATGAGCTACCCTGTGAGTTTTTATGTGTAGCGACGGAACGACAAGACGCGCGAGCGCGTACATTTAGGCGCACACTGTAGGCACGACGGAGAAGTCATAACCACGGAGTTGGTCAAAATTTCCTGTCAGACATGCGGAAAAACATGGACGCATGTGCACTACTTTACTAACGCGCGAATGGTTTGCACGCATTGAGCACCTTGTAGATAACCATTTATCAGCGACACGATTTCATTAATCACACTCACCAAGTAGAGAACTTGAGAAATATACCTTTGTGCTTGATGAAGGCCTTATTGTCAGACTTAGTCAACGCGTTTTTGATAATAAAAAGCGTTATTCATAATGGTTAAGGAGCGTGTTAGGACGCTAAAGATGCGTAGTGCTAGCATCCCTTCTTTAATGCTTCGAGAGAAGGATGTGTGATCTCTATCGGGGTCTGCTACGCACGCGCAGAAGACTTGGTGGTTTTCTTGCGTTTTACTTCTGCGTCCCTTCGGTTTACACTTCTACGACAAGTAAGGGTATCAATTGCCCCATTTACTAGTGCAGAGTATGCACTGTAGCCAACCGGACGGCTAACCTCGTCGCTCACTCACTCACTCACTCACTCACTCACTCACTCACTCACTCACTCACTCACTCACTCACTCACTCACTCACTCACTCACTCACTCACTCACTCACTCACTCACTCACTCATTCACTATCTATCTATCTATCTATCTATCTATCTATCTATCTATCTATCTATCTATCTATCTATCTATCTATCTATCTATCTATCTATCTATCTATCTATCTATCTATCTATCTATCTATCTATCTATGTCTGTTGCTTTCCAAAAGTAAGAGTTCAGTTGTGTTACAAAGCTGCGTGCGTCCGTATAGTCTGGCCTAGCCATAGTCATGTTGGCTCACAGGAGGCACCTGTGCTGCGGTCCGAACAGGCGTGACACATGTAGCAGCAACAGATGCACGCGGTAAAAAAAATCGCACGTTTATACAGCCGCCACATGTACGGTTTTCCAGTTCCGTGTATCAGTCTGTCACTGCTCTGAGCCACACAATTCAGCATTGTGTTTTGCCTAAATAAGGGTCTGCGTGCTTCCGCAAAGCAAGCAGCTCGTTAAGTGCGTCTCGATCTTTGCAGCGAACTGGATAAGGCCAGGCGAAGCCAAGATTTCGTCCGTCCTACATATGCAAGAACTTCTAACGCGTGTGGGCCGCCGAAATTGGGCAAGCCGCACTACTCGCCGCTGGTCTACTAAAAATGAAGAAGGGAGCACACGGGCGGCAAACACCGATTAAGATTTCTGGACCGACGTAACTAATAATGGAGAAATACTTTAATTCGCCGTCGGGATTAACCCAGCGATAAACACCGGGGCCGCGCGTTTCAGCTTGGCTGCTTAACCATTCATGCGGAGTGCTTTGGCGGTGATATTTTTATACCGTTCACGGTGGTTACAACAATACAGGTTTGCCACAGCGTATTCCTTATGTCAGCTGTTAACAAGTTCACAACGGCTTGGTTGGTATCAAAAGTAGAATAAAGAGCCTGAAGACAGATTACATATTGATTCTGCTGCAACGCACGGCCCAGCCTTTTGTCTATAGTAATGTGTTGTATTGTATCGTATTGTGTTGCATTGTGTTATATTATATTATATTATATTATATTATATTATATTATATTATATTATATTATATTATATTATATTATATTATATTATATTATATTATATTATATTATATTATATTATATTATATTATATTATATTGTGTTGTATTGTATTGCATTGTATATAGCGTACTTCGCTGGGCTAATATCTCCGAGAATCTCATTAGAGATTGCTATCTCTCTCAATCTACCTTAGACTAAGCGCAAGTGATCTGCTAATGACTGTCAGTCACTGCACGACAGTCTCCCAATCACCGCAAGCTTTCTAACGCATGAGTTGCTTGAATCGCTAGGTGGTGCGTGAATAAACAATTTGCAAAAGAAAGAGTCTTGCATTCAGGGGAAAAAATGCCATACTGGAAAGCAATCATTGACAGGCGCCAGCAACCGATCTTCGTAAGGTCAGCTGCCTAACGGTCACGGCCTAATGGAACGACGCTCTGGGCACAGACATAAACGCGACACGTCACTGAAACAAAGCAACACAAAACAAAGAACGTGAGCTCTATCATAGAATGATTCCCCCCCCCCCCTGTTGTGATCACGGCCACCGCGGCGAAAGTCCGGCTAACTCGCGAAGGTCTTCGTTTGACACGGTAGCCGTGACACAATGGTCGCACACCTCCCCGCTTTATTGGACCCCTTCCCCTCGCCCCTCACCTTCGCCCCCTGCTTCTCGCCCCTTCTCATCGCCACACCCCCTCACCCCTTCCCGATTGTGGGTTTGCTTCTTCCGACTGCTTCTTTCCAGCAGCCTTCGTCATCTATCGCGCTACCTTGTGTTGGTTACACGCACCAGCGAACAGGCAGCCAACCGCTTCAACGGTGACGGGATTCGCCGTTGCGATGCCGCCGCCGACGTGTACGTGTTGCGACCGACGCGCCGTCAACGGTGCCGAATGGCAATGAGTCGGCAGGCTTCTTTGGGCATGTTTTGCGGCAGCTGCGTGACGGTGTGGTCTTTTTTTTTAAATCCTACATGCATCGGTACCTCGCAGTCTTGTCGAATAATATAGCTGAGCGAAATAAGCGGATAGTCACTTAATACCATAGGCGTACGCACGAGAAGGAGAGGAGGAGGCAAGGGGGCGGCCTATACCCTGATCACCTTAGGGAGGGGGTGCACAAAGTCTGCCCCATACGGTTGCTCAGCAGGACCTGTCCCGTCAGTTTTTTAAAGAGCAGTGTTATGGACACGCAGGCTTTTCTGAGCATAATGGCGGCCGTAGGCCCCACATGCGGAATTGCGAGAAATGTTTTGCTGCCCTTTTTACTCCCGCAAAGCCACGGACCAAAGGCAGGCCATTATGAAGCACGTTGTGTGTTCTGTTATGGACTCGACCTACGAGGGGGTACGATGGGGTACTCGACCTACGAGGGTACGATGAGATGAAAGTCTGCGTGGTCGTCAGCCTGCTCCGCAAAAAATGATGGGGCAGGTCCGACCGAGTAGCGGTATGGGGCAGACATTGACCCCCCCACACTCCTGCTTAGGTCTTTGGGAGGTGACTGAGTGAACATGTGAAAGCGCGAGTAGGTGGACACGCCTAAGGAAGGGCGTAACTAACGACTAAGGTTAAATGTACCTATAGGCAAACGTGAGCACTTAGAGCGAACAGGCAAGTGAAGCCAAAGGTGAGCGAATACTTTAACCGCAAGTAGTACAGTGGGGGAGATCATGAAATTTTGGTTACACAGCTTGATTGCACTAATATGGGTTAGTGAACTGTGGTGGTCTGAACCGGGCATTCGGTTATTATCATCATGCCATTGCGTCAACACGACAGAGAGTATGGAGTCTTCGTTTGTTCACACAAAATGATACACGCGTCTCGCATTCCCACCTTCGTGTTCAGGGACGTGGAGAAATAGAAGTGCCGACCGTATGAGATTGGATCAGCGCTCTCTGTGTGCTTTCCACGTACAATCTGTCATAGGAGTTGCCTGCACATGCCACGAGCGACATTGAGGACACGTACCCTCCATCCATCATCGGCGCGTAGAGCTGTCTTGTACGGGTGAGCTTCGTGCAGCCAGTCAATTTCGGAATTGTAGAGGCACGTATACAAAGAATCGATGCTGTGTTTACTCTCAGCATAGTTCCAAATGTTCTCTTACGATATGTCTTACATTTTTTTGCATGAACAGTGTTCCACTGCATTGTTAGGTTGATGTAGGATAGGCCACACTAACAAGGGTATTTCCGCCCGTAATTGATCATTGAAAGACATCCTCGTTGCAGCAATTATGACGTTTTATTCAAGCAATCACAGCAGCCTCATGGCATTTTAACAGCAACATCATTCAATAAATTTAAAAGGACAAAGTGACAGGGTTTTGTTCTACTTACCACAATCTGTTTTCTGAATTGAATTTTCCAACACGTTTACACCACTACATGTAAATTCTGATTTATTGATTACGGCAGGGGGTTGCCGCCTCTACGAAACACCCCTACTGTCATGTAAACAAGATACAGCCATTGAAATATTTTGATCAAGCAATCAGTACAACGTAAAGACACGAAATATGTTAAAGTTGATCCGTAAGGCCTGAAACACGGTTCAGTTTTGTTGCTGGCCGCTAGAAATCCGAAATACTTCGTTGTCATGTGGTCAGGCGCACATACAGTCATGCGGTCAGACGCAAATAATTCATGTGGTCAGGCGCACGTACAACACAAACACGATTGATTGATTGATTGATTGATTGATTGATTGATTGATTGATTGATTGATTGATTGATTGATTGATTGATTGATTGATTGATTGTGAGTGAGTGAGTGAGTGAGTGAGTGAGTGAGTGAGTGAGTGAGTGAGTGAGTGAGTGAGTGAGTGAGTGAGTGAGTGAGTGAGTGAGCGAGCGAGCGAGCGAGCGAGTGAGTGATATACCACACTATATCTATACTCAGAAGGGTGTCTTGCTGGGCGAGTTGGCACGATGTCATCATTAAAGGCAGTGCAAACAACACGGACACAGAAAAGGAGCACACGCGTACACAGGGCTCTTTTTATGTGATCGTGCTCTTTGAGCTGTCGTTAATGACGATATCTATTTTCACCGGCGCGTGAATGACTCAAATGAACTCGGTGCACCATTGTGAGTTCAGTCTTACAAACTGACATGTAGGAAAGGCTGCGTGACATCATTCTAATTATATACCCAGCATAACGGAGGTTCCATTATAGAAGGTCGAACACTGTTATGCAGTCGTTGACCTGGCAAGATTACACTGGCCACATTGAGTTCAGAAGTACAGCTCGTATCAGCGCAATGTAGATTGTAGTTATCGCAACCGTTCGTTCACAACGCCGCGGAAAAGAAGCTGACGCGACATTACAGCTGCACTCCTGCTTGCACTACGCAGTACGTGCGAAGGAGGAACAACACACAACGCACAGCGGCATGCAAGGTACAACAACAGCTGCTCGTAGCACGCACACGTGACTGTGCTGCCAGCTGGCTCGCCTTCAATCCTATTGTTACCGCAGCTCGTAGGGCTGTTCTAAACCGAAATATTTCGCAGGTGAGCTCTCGCCTGGATTACAGCACCTAAAGCAGTTGTGCCTGGCTGTTCGAACAGCGTTGGATACAGATGGGAAGGCAAGGAATCACACCCGCACTAGAATTCGGAACACCAGCATTCTCTGAACCGATGCCCCTGAACAGAACCAAGGTCGACAACCATTCATTGACCTGCACGAACAGCGTTATTTTGTCAACGTCACCTTGTGTTGTAGCGGCCAGACCAGCTCAATGGATGTGCCATTCATTTGCTGCAATCTAGGTCGCGAGTTTCAATTTTGGTTGTGTGGACTTCACCCGGTTATAGGTGAAATGCGTAGACAATCGCGTGTTTAGGTTTGGGGGCATGCTAATTAAACCATGACGTTCAACAGTCTTCTCAGTTCACCTCTATTGCACCTGTAATGAATATGAGACGCTAAACGCATCTTCTCTCTTTTTTGTTGGGATGATAGATCTAAGTAACCAGTCCTCTCCCTTTCAGTTCAGGCTAACTTACTGCTCACAATCAGTGGTGAAGTTAAATCAGTAATTCGGTCGCTCAGGACAAAGTTAGTCAGGAGAAGTTGGTCTATCAAAGACATATTTCTCATTCTCAAGTCAGTAATTCGGTCGCTCAGGACAAAGTTAGTCAGGAGAAGTTGGTCTATCAAAGACATATTTCTCATTCTCTAGTCAGTCGTGTTTGTCAATCAGTAGTTCGTTTGGTAGGTTGTTTAAAGATAGATAGATAGATAGATAGATAGATAGATAGATAGATAGATAGATAGATAGATAGATAGATAGATAGATAGATAGATAGATAGATAGATAGATAGATAGATAGATAGATAGATAGATAGATAGATAGATAGATAGATAGATAGATAGATAGATAGATAGATAGATAGATAGATAGATAGATAGATAGATAGATAGATTCACTCATTCGATTTGCTCGAATCATCTGTTTTCTTTCCCCCGCATGAAATCAACCATTCACGGCACCCGTCTCAGCTCTTAGCTACCCTATGTTCGCCGTGCCTCAGGGGCTCAGCCCCATTGTGTTCGCATGAGATTACACAGCTCCGCTTCGCCGCCGGCGTGCATCTCTCCCCTTCCGTCTTCCTACTCGCAGGGTTTTACCGATCAAGCCGTCGTCGCGTAACGAGCTTGCGTCGTGCTCGTCGACCGTGCAACCCAACCCGACCGACAAACCTACCAACCAAGTGGCACCCGACTCATCGATCTAGTCATCGTTGCTTGCCCGCGAAGAACAGCGCTTTTGACGAGGACGAAACAAGCCTGCTACCGCGCGCATGCAGCCAAAGGGTTCGGCCCAGGGTGGGCCGATACTGAAGTAGCGGCACTTGCTCACTGCAGCCAAAATAAATCGTTAGGAAATGCTGCGGCTCTTCGTTAGTATAGTGGTCAGCACCCCCGCTTGTCATGCCAGGAAATTCTGTGAAGATCCCAAGGTCGCGAAGACCCCAATGTACCTCGCAATCTTGTGGAAAAACGGCTGTGCAAAATAAGCGGATAATAACTTATCCCGACTCTTTTTTTTTTCACCCTGAGTAAAGAACTGAACGAAAGAAGAGACACAAGGACATAGATGGCAAGGCACACAGCGCTCTATCTGTACTTGTGCGTCTTATCTTCGCTAGTTATTTACTCACACTAAGTATACACGATCTCTATGATGTACGAAGAAGCCCACCATGTTGCTAAAATTGCCACTCCCCTGAACTCGTTTGTCAATCACTTAGTAATATTTTGCCCACTCTTAATGTCCTAACTGCCAGCAAATACTTGCATGGTAGGCAGAGAATTCAAGATGATAGTCACCTCATGAGCTAAGATACGCAGGGAATCTTTCCACGCGTCATCATGAGTGCGGAATAAAGAACAATAAGCCTTATAAACCGCTTTTCAATATGTGTAGGATAGCAGCCGAAAATAAGAGACAGGACGTCAGGCAGATAATCGAAGCAGATCTGATTAGAAAGGCAGGTCTGTCGTGCGTCAGCGCACCTTCCATTTCTCCTGTCACCCGAAGACAAATAGTTTTTGAGCATGCCTCGAAAGCAGAACCCCCCCCCCCCCAAACCCCTAAAAAATTAAAATTCGACGGAATTCATCCTTTCCTAGACGTTTTCCAGATGAAGACGTTTAGGAAACGTCTCAAAGAGGTCTCGACACAGACCTCCATAAGCGCGGCGTTGTTTCAGTGCAAACCAAAGTCGCGCATACCGTGCCCACATTTACGCGTGATGCGCGTAGAAACACTGCGAACGCTCACAGCGCTTGCGACACGCTCGTACGCGTTCATACGTGACCACAGCGGCGACCACCCTGCGCACTGGAGCGTCCAAGCATAGACGGTGAAGAAAAGATAACGCTTTTAGAGATTCCCTGCCTCGCCTAGAGTTATCGCCCGCGTACAAGCCACAAAACGCCTGACAACATCACGTGCACTGCATGGAAACTGGCTGCTTGTGTCCACTCTTCTCTCGCCGTACAGCAGCTTCAGAGTCTAAAGAGAGAAAGGGAATTAGCTGAAATACCTGGGTGGGCGCCGCAGTTGTGAAACGCGTGTTAATCGTTAATCGCCTTGACCCGTAAAGCGCTCCCAGCCCGCGCTTTCTGGTGTCGCGGTTACGCTCCGCATCGCTTAGTTTGTTGCAGTGCAGCGGACGCTGCGTGACACCAGTGCCCGTCGTTTTAAATGCGAAGCATTTCTTGGCGAACTTCTGCGACTTTGAGCGTATCTATCTATCTATCTATCTATCTATCTATCTATCTATCTATCTATCTATCTATCTATCTATCTATCTATCTATCTATCTATCTATCTATCTATCTATCTATCTATCTATCTATCTATCTATCTATCTATCTATCTATCTATCTATCTATCTATCTATCTATCTATCTGCCTACGACTTTGTGCTCTCCTGGCCGTTTCGTTAATGGGATGTATACCAAAATCGGTACGGCATAACATGACTGTTTGGCTAACATAAATGACAGGTCATAGCATGAAAATCGTGATATGCGTGTCATGAACGGCATGATTTACATGCCACGGTGTTGGTGCCCTTGCGGCCGTTTCGCTAACTTTATATGTACCAAGATTGCTATGGCCTGACACGAGTGTATGACAAACATAAGTGACAGTTCATGCATTGTATTTACCAAAATACACGTTTCATTATATAAAATATTGTACATGCATGCATGCATGACAAACACAGGATATATAGTGAACTAGATGTCATGACATGAATGATTGCATTTTCCTCAAAGAGAAGCAAGGCGATGTATGCAGCTCTATGCTGGCTGCTTCGTATTACATCGATTCCCACAGTGCATGGGACCTGCTAAATTTTTTTCTTGTTCATACATCTGTGCGTTTCTCTGTGTTTCACACAGTCGCAATTTTTTAATAATATCGCACGAGCATTGACCCTAGGATACGGTAGTTTCTCGTATCGGCGAGAAGCGACGAGATCAGCGATACGACGATCAGCTTCGCACTGGCTTTCTGATGATCGCAGAGATAAGGGCGAAAGTGTGTATGCATCTCTAAGCAAACAGCGTAGCAGGCGGCGCTCGACTGTTCTCTGCGCTTGCGCGTCACGCCTGAAATCTGGTTTTCTCGCCAATATTAGACCGCTATCATGTCTCAACGCTCGCGCGATATTATTAAAAAATTTCAAGGGTGTACAGACATAGTACTCATGAATGTGTACCAACTATCCCGTGAGTAAATTCTTTTGAAGAAAAGTAATGTAAGTCACCCAGCTGACCAGAGCTGACTGCGTCATGTTTCAAAAGAAAAACGAGAGCTTTCCGATTGTACGCCACTAATAAATTTATGGTGACTCTTTAACACATTCTACCTAGAATGGGAAATGGTCCTTCAGTTGGTGAAGCCGGGGGTAAGACAGAGGATTTAACTCCCCTCCCCCCCCATCCCGAGTTTTTTCGATTTTGCGTCTGTATAGGCATCTGCACGCACATACAAACACACACAAACATTCATTGATTCTATCTGTTTTGTGCGTCTTCTTTAGTGCGGTCTTTTCCCTAATTCCGCGCAATTCACGATCGTTTACATTCATGAAAGTTGGTCTAACTGCCTGACCAAAAGCTTCAATGGAGTTCAACGACCTCAAAATTTTTCACGGTGGTTCAGGGGCTGCTCTTCTTCTGATGAGTTCAGCGGCAAACTACAACTGGCTCCTTCCTGTTCTGTCGGTGAAGAGAGAGCCATAGCCTTCGCTTTAGTGCACGTAATTAGCCAGGTCGATGGTAGTAATTATTCAAAGGCTAAGGGAAGCATAGCTTTGCTTGTAGCGCAATTAGGTGACCTTTCCATTAGCGAGGTTGTTGCGTCAGTCTCGTCCCGTTTGTTTGTGGCCACCCGTAGAACATTTGTACGGTGTTGGTGAAGGAGCAATGAAGAAATCTTCGTGATGGTTTGTTCATTAGTCAAACGAACCAACCAGACGTGACGGCGCGTTGGCACAACCGAACACTGCTTCCGCTGAGCTTGAAATTATGGGGTTTTATAAGCTTAAAGGGACACTAAAATGAAACAATTAATTGCTTTAGATTGATCAATTATAACTATAAAAACTCTAATGCCGTTAGTTTCACCATCGTCGGTTTATTGATAAAGGAGAAAACCAAGGTCCATGTTTCATTTTTAAATTTTGCGCTGCAATCTCGGCGCGTGACGCCGCGGATTGCAAAGTGTATCTTCCGCATTTTGGCAACATTGGCTCAACGAAATTTCCTGAAGCTTGGCATGTTAAGTCCATGGCCCCCTCAGAGGACAATGTACTTCATTTCTTACCGATTGGGATCTACGTAGGACCTGGCAGACGCCGTCAAAGTCTATGACGTCACGACGCTTGGTGCGGAAATTTCAGTGAGGCGTCGCCACCCGCATTTTCTTTGTGTGCGTTTTGTCGCTCACCAAGCGTTTTGTCATGGCAAGCATGGTGATTTTGTAAGTGTGGAAGAGTAATTTACTAAAATGAGAACAATGTTTTTTTTTTCTATTTTTTGTCCCTTTAAACCACGATACGATTATGTGGAACGTGGTAGTAATGGCTGCCGAACAAAGAGTGACCGCCACGGGGTTGTTTAACGTGCACCTAAAGCTGCGCACACACGTATCTTTGTTTTATTATTATTTTTTTGTTACATTTTACCTTAAAGGAGGAAATACGATCGACGTGCGTAGGAACTGTACCCACGCAGTTGAGCTTAGTAGTTCTTACTTGCGCAGTAGTGGCAGCAAATCGCTTGAAATTTCGTCAGAACGCGCAGTTTCACCGGACGCTCTCGAAAGCGTGTACTAAGATAAATGTTGCAGGATATGAAAACAAAAAAATACACAGTAAATGCTTACAGAGCACACTTTAGGCAAGATGTACGACGACCGTCGATGTCAGCCGTCCGGATACGACAGGCATTAGGAGTCTACTGATTTCCTTTGAAGTCGGCAGCGCATTTGCATGTTCATCGGGAGGCATTGATTGAACTAGTGAGTGGGGTGACTCAGTGTAGACTTCTCCTAATTGACATCTCATCTCTTCTCTTTTGGCTTTCACATTCGCTGAGGCTGCGTGCGTCGGTGTGTGTGCTTGCAGTAGAGCGTGTCACTACAGCTGTGCGACTATGTGAATGCCCGTTTTTCTTCAAGAGGCGAAGCGTCAAAGAGTAGCCCGACGTTTCTCAAGAGGATTATCACAGAGTGTTGAAAGCTTTAATTAGCTGTCACATTATCGTATCCAAGGAGAGCGCACACGAGCAGAAAAGTGTGCGTGTGTGCGCGGGCGCGCTCGTGCGCGCGCGCGCGCGCGCGTGTGTGTGTGTGTGTGTGTGTGTGTGTGTGTGTGTGTGTGTGTGTGTGTGTGTGTGTGTGTGTGTGTGTGTGTGTGTGTGTGTGTGTTATATTGTACATGATTTCCTTCGCTCTTAGAACGCCCGCATTGAATATCCCATCAGTAACGTTAGCCACATTTTTCTGCCGCGGGACGTACTACATGAAAGACTTTGCGCGCCATATAAAACTCAACAAGTCCTGAAACCCCGGAGCTACAAGCCTTACTGCGTCAGTGCCCGTATAGCTACGATAAGTACAGATTAATTACTATCTATAACTAATTAGCTAGTTCATTCAAAGACATCTTCTGTTCGCTCGCGTCCGACGTTCTCGCTAATCATATTTGCAAAGTACCGCATTTTTATATTGAACGCTGTATTTTTGCAAGGCTCTCAGCAAGAGTACGCGCTATTTTGCGTGCAGTTATAGCAAACAACGATAATCTTTACATGTGAACCAAACACACGTGTTGTCAGAGTCACTTACACTGGCGTCACTGAAACAGTTAAGCAGATTAATTTGAGGCTAATTAGCCGGTAAATGACATTGCTTCCAGGGATATATAATCAAGAGAATATTGCCGCTTATTTCTGTTAGGACAGGACCGGTGCATTAACACTTACGCGAGGTAATTTGATAGTAAGTTAAGTTATCGTCGTGCGCAAGATGGATCAAGATAAATCAGGGTGAACGTTGCAGTCGCAGTAACGGGTCAGTTTAGCCCCAGCGGTAAACACCCTCTTATTAAAGTGAAAGTCTTATATGCCTCACAAACACCAAATTTGACCGTCAGCGTCGGCGTCTCGCGTCCTGCGGCGTCGGGGACGAGTGGTGCAAGAAATCATCGTCACGTGATGACGTCACCATATGACGCCATTATCACGCCACAAATACTGACGTGACGTCAGGTGACGTAACGCCACATAATGCCGTTGTAGCGCCCTCCTTTGGGCGGCGAACAAAACCGGAAAGCATGCGACCTCAAGAGAAGGCAATAAAGACGGCGCTTCGCAGTGGAACGTGAAGCCACGGCTCGTGTTCCCTGCTGGCCTCGATTCTGGTTTAGCCGTCTCGTTCCTTCCCTCCTGTGGCATAATCCTACACTGTTATCATCACATAATATCGTAGCTTGGTCAAAGGTGGGCTGATCACGGAGACAGTGCAAAGCCAGGTGAGGTGCCACCGCTCCTGGAGACAGTGCGAAACCACGCTAGGTGCGCAAAGCTTTTCTTTTCTGGGGCTTAACGTCCCAAATCCACGATATGATTATGAGAGACGCCGTAGTGCAGGGCTCCGGAAATTTTGACCACCTGGGGTTATTTAACGTGCACCTAAATCTAAGTACACGGGCCTCAAACATTTTCACCTCCATCAAAAATGCAGCCGCCGCGGCACGCGCAAAGCTTTCGGTGGGTGGCGGGGCAGGATAAATGAGGCGTTTTTTTTTTCGAAATGCGCCAAATCCATCCAAACAGAATTTGAGAAAACGGCAAAAATTTGTTATGCAAAGTAAATACAACGCTGTCAAAGCTATTCTATGATATGTTTTACATGTCGGCTAGGGGAAGTTTCTCGCGACAATCAATTAAAAATTATGCTGCGGATTTCCCCGCTATTAGCATGAGAACTTTGGATTTGGCTCCTATTGAATTGAGACACTGAATTAAATGCGGTATTCTTGAAAAAACTTTATTGAAATTGACCTTTAAGAGTGTTATGATGGAGTTCTGACAGAAAACCCTAGGAAACAGTGAGTCTGGGGACAGATCTCTCGCTGATCACTTTCATCAGAATCCATGATAATCGAGCTCCGAAAAGGGAAACACCCAGAACACAGGCAGAGCAGTCAGGCGGGAAATCGGAGGGTTCCATGTTTGCTGAATCACGTGATCGCTGAAGCGCTCTGATATCGGCATACCGGATTTGTCTCATTTCGATCCATACAGCGCATGGATCTGGCTCAATTTCGTTTTGAAACATGATCTGTGAGCACACGTAGCTGTTGCTATTTGACCCATTTCGTTCTGATAACTCTTTTAGAGGAAAGTTGAGAGAATGTACTTGCCAATGGAGCAATATTGGAGCTAGTTTCGGTTTCCGGATATAGCTCATTTCGAAAAAAAAAACGCCACAAATACATCTAGGGTGCCTACATGACCAGCCGTTCATATAGTCTCCCTAGTACATTGACTGAGAAGCAAAACAAGATGGTTTTTGCCTTCGAGTCGTCTTAGGTGTATGCATATGGGACCCTGTGATTTTATGATGCTTAAGCGTCAACTTGTCTTTGCTTGTGCCTATTTTTTCAAAGTCCGTAGGATGTTCATGTATTTTTTAAAGCTACATACCTAGTTAAGATTGTATGAAACGACCGTCAGTATTTCAAAGCAACTTAAACTGCAATATCATCTTCGTTGAATCTTGAAACAATCATTAACAAGTCTGCAAATATTTTAAACTAATGTTTCCTTAGAACAAACATTTGCAACATATATAGGTGAGAAATTCTGCGACAAAGAGCTCCATTTTTTCCTTATTAACAATCTTATTTGTTTTAAGCGAATTGCTTGCCTCACAAAGAGCACTAACGACATTACAACATCAGTAAACCCGCTAAGCGATGAGTCTATGTCATGTTACTAATAAATATTTTTTCTCTGCTATTTATATGAAGGTAACTTTTAAGTGACATGTTCTTCGATTATTTTATTGTAGTTCATAAAATTGTTTGAACAATGTGTTCAATAATAATGTGTACTTGCTGATCTTCCGTAATCTTTACAAATGTATACCTTATCCTTTTTCAGTTGTTTTGGCGATAATTTCGCCCATGATTTTGTTACTAAAATTGTTTTATGGTGTGTACTTCTATCGCAATGTGTAATGTATGATTTTGTGCGTATTTTGACTTTTTTGTGATTTTAACCATATATGATCTTGTGTAAACATATAGTATTTTTCATGTGCCTTCCCTGCTATAATCTCTGAAGAGATTGGCGGTATTGTTAAATAAAAATAAATAAATATGCCCAGGTTTTATGGTGCCAGCCGTGCGACTACGTAACCACGGAGCCCATGGCAGCAGCGGTTCCACTACGGAGCAACGCAGCATATGGCTGCATCGGTTGGGCTACGGAGTCCATAGCGCGAGCGACTGTACTAGGGAACAACGGAGCCGATGACGGCAGCGTTGGCACTGAGGAACAAAGGAACCCACAGTGGCTGCCGCCCAATGTAAATATGTAGCAACAGTCAATCGCTAGAGGTCATGATTTGACCCAATAATTATTCCAAAGTAACAGGCAAACTTCAAACAAACAAAAATAATGAAAATGGATCTCTCTTCATACAGTACAGCATTTCTTTTAACGGAGATTAGTTACAGGAAATGTTTTTTAAATATCATTTATACTGCGTTTCTCTAATTCTATTTCGCTACTGAGGAGTGTGTTTAGCAAGTGAGGCAAACAACACTGTAACATTTGTCGTCGGTATTCAGTTCGGCAAAAGGGATGTTCGAAAAGTATTGTTTGCGGAGAGAATAGAAAGGAGCATTTCCTCTTAGATTAGCGAGATTTATTAGGTCATGCTGATTTTTATAAACAGACTTTTTATATTTGATAGCTAGTTTCCAATCATAAACTTTTCCTATGGGTACAACGTTAAATTATGAAACAATTCTTTTGTATGCGCACGATATTTCAACGTTGGCTATAGACCAAAGAGCCTCTTTTTGTAACAAAATATTGTATGGTTATTTTTTTGTGTGGAATTTCCTCCCACCAAAAAGCAATAATTTATGTGATATAAAAAAAAGCGTTTTGTAGAGCATCAGTTTTTCGATACAGGCAGAATGTGTCGAAATTTCGCAATAGCACCTACACTTTTAGCCACCTGAGATTGAACGTGGTCAAAATGATCGTCCCAGGACATGTTTTTTTTTTCAAACAGCACACCTAAAATTGTTATTGAGTTCACAAATTCTACAGGGGTTCTAGTGGTTGTGGTGCTCGACTGCTGATCCTACGTCGCAGGATCGTATCCCGGCCGCGGCAGCCGCATTTGATAGAGGCGAAGTAATAGGGGTTAGTGTAGTTAGATTTAGGTGCGCGCTATAGAACCCCAGGTGGTCGAAATTTCTGGAACCCTCCACTACGGCGTCCCTCATAATCATATCGTTGTTTTGGTACCGAAAACCCCCCAAAATAGTTTTTAAAAAAGAGTGACTGCGGCGGGACTACGGAAACGTGGGAGGAGCGGTGGGACTACGGAATAACGAAGCCAAACAAACCAAACAACGTTACGCCGCTTACTCCAATAGAGCATGCGCATAAATTCGGTTTTCGTGTCACTTATATCAGGTGAAGGGCGCAAGCAGCAAACGAAGAGAGCGCACGACGCTAGCGGAGGACTCCGCAGCATCAGTAGCAGCAGCAGCACACCGGCGTCACCGGCGCAGACGATCTGCCGCTCGCGTACGCGCGCGCCGGAACGGCGGGCACGCTGCCGGTGCAGACGACAGCAAAGCGGCACCGACGATAGAGACGCGTCCGGCGAGCGCCGGCGCCGAGCGATGGCGCTGGCGTTTGAGTTGTCGGATTTTTTTTTCTTACGCGGGAGCCGCTGCCACCGAATCCAATGCACGCGCTGCTGTGCTTAGAGCCAGCGCGGACGGGCGCGCCGGCGGTGTGCGCAGCGTTGAATCCGAGAACGACCCAACGACGGAGACGCCGGTGACGTCTCCGCCTGTTGCTGCTTGTTCGACGTCGAAGTCGCCAACCCGTGAGTTGTGTGCAACCGCTGAACCATTTGCTCTTATCCCACTTCGTCCGGTACCTTTGCAAAT
The DNA here is from genome assembly GCF_013339695.2 of Rhipicephalus sanguineus. Classification (NCBI taxonomy): domain Eukaryota; kingdom Metazoa; phylum Arthropoda; class Arachnida; order Ixodida; family Ixodidae; genus Rhipicephalus; species Rhipicephalus sanguineus. The sequence goes on along the minus strand of NC_051185.1, from coordinate 31,374,099 downwards.
CTCCGCCGCCGATCTTCAAATGGAAGATATATGAAACGTTTCATGCCACTTCGCTCGAATTTGTTTCTGTACGGGGTAGGAATAGCCAGTTACGTATTTGTAGAACTAAATGCGACACCGAAGAACTTAAATGCATCATACCTACTTTTCTAAATCAACATCCGCAAGTTTCGGCTAATGTCAAACCACACATGTCAACGTCTCTTTTTAAATGTGTGGTTAAATCTGCTGGTGTAGCCAGGGGGAGGGGTGGGTGCCCCCCCCCCCAAACCCTCCGACAAATGTTCAACTTTGTATGTGTATATATATACACGGACAGATATAAGCGCACGCACGAGCATGCATAATCTAGGGTTGAACCGCGGGAAAAAAGTTTTTGGCTACGCTAATGGTTAAATCATATTTGTTGTCCTGTGTACCCGCATAGTATAAGCAAGACCTCCACGTGGTTTGTGATGTTTGTAAATATTAATTTGATTGAATTGGTTTTTTGTGCGCGTTATCAAGTGTCGCTAATGGTCCTATACCAAGTTTTTCTTCTACGTTCGGTGCGTCCCGCTTTTTATTGTACAATTTCTTGATGAACTTTCACGTAAGTGTTGAACAGTGCATGGGTGGTAGCACCGTAGTCAGGAAGTCTAATCTGTCTTTAGGTGTACCTACCCTTGACGTGTAAGATGTTCAAAACAATCAATGAAATGAAACTTTTCGAACTGTCAACGCACAATTCTTATTGTGTCAGTGTCGGGTACCTTTTGCATCGGCTCTAAAAACAAGAACAGACATTCTTATAAACACGTGCCTGTTTTTCTCCGTCGGGCCGTTTTGAGTGTTCGTTCGTTTTCTTCAGCTTCGCTCACGGGTCACCGCTTCTTTTATATTGCTTTGAAAGGTAAACCTTGAGGACAAACCCGTCATTTTTCAAAGTTCGGTGGCGCGGCTTTTTTTTAAGTGCGCATCACTGATAGTAACGGGTGTTCTCGACAAACGAGGTTTGACGAATATCGGAGGCGATGAAATTTTCACGCATTGCTTTGACTGCTTCACAGCAACGATGACTTTTTTCCGGCGAACCCAGCCTCCACAGCGTCGGCCTAACTTGCTTCTCTGATGTAGTCTCAAAACGACGGCGCGAAGTTCATGTGTCATTAAAACATCTGTTACGAAAAGCTTGTGGCACATGCGATACTGTTACACCATACTTAGACCACTTGCACACCTTAAATTACGACATCGTTTCAAATGCTCGAGATTAGATGCTATTGATTCTTCTTAAAATGCAAGACATTTAGTGGTGTGTCATTCTAACTTTACAAATGTTAATTCTAAGGCGCAACATTCAACAAATGCAGCTACATATCTCGTTTAAGGGCACATTTTTCTATGCCGAATATTCATAATTTTTTTAAAGCAGAATGCTGTGCGTCACTCTATCAAACTCTTCAGGAAATTTACAAGATCAGCGCAAAGCTTGAATGCTTAGATTTTTCTATGATATACAGATTATGGCAAAGTTGAAGATCTTCTAAAGGCTGGTGCTCCCAAATTCGTGATAGCCAACAGAAGTTAGACAATGCCACTAGTTAAATATTTCTGGTGTTCCTAGTATAACTTGAAACTCTTTTCGAAGTCGACAGATTCGTACTGGCTATGATTTAAAGGTTAACTTTAAAGACTTGGTATGATGTCAGCAACAAGGACAAAAAAAAAAAAAGCCGCGTGTTAACTGAAACTATTCTCTAAATGTTTTAACATTTTTACAATACGTTAAAAAAACGATAATCTGCGCACAACTCTCGATGAAAAGGCGTCGCTTCGGAAGAGACCATTCTTCATTTTATGGGAGGCAATCATGATTGGTCGATATATATTCACCCAAGTCATTCCTGTTTCACTTTTCATGGATAAGTCTAGCTTCTTCAAATAGCACCGCTAAATGAATGTCAAGAATTCTTGACCGAACATGATTTTATTTTAGTTCGCAAAATGCTGCGTCTATTCAAAGACCAAACTGGCAGGTAGAAATTGCTGGTAGGCTTCGAGCACGCGACAACCGCTTATGTACTGTATGTCGCTATTCGAGCTTTCACAGGGTCATTCTTTATTCCTTGTCAATGCGCGTTTAAATTCCCCTTTAAAAATACATTATCGTGAGCCTGAGACACCAAAATCACTCTCTCATCACTCGCTAACCCTGAGTAAACTTTGCCGAGTCATCCCTGGAAAGCTAAAGAAGCTGTCTAACAGGGCTTGCTGCTGAGATAGTTCGTGTCATTACTTGAGGAATATAGCTATGCCGCTAACACGGCGGGCACGGAGTGATGAGACGAACCAACAAACACTGGCGCCAGCAGTCGCATGAAACAATGTAACAGTGCCGTCTACTTTTGCGTAGATCAGCGCTACGTCATAACGAAAGCGCCGACGAAGGGTCAACGTACGTGATGTGTGACATTCGTAGCCTTACACGCGCCCCTCACATGCACGCAGGCGAGGTAAACATTAGCGCTATCTAGAACCTACAGTGGGTGCTTCTGTTTGTCGACCGTGTAACGCAAACTTAGCTTCTTGCTTGCTCAGCTCAATAGTGGACGGAGTGTGAACTCATGACAGCGCTCATTCGAGTTGCATTCGAAGCTGTTGGCTTGGCAGTCAGTTTGTTCGTTGTCGTCGTCGTCATCATCATCATCATCATCATCATCATCATCATCATCAGTCTGTTTCGTATCTCATGGCAATATTCAATGATTTGATGGTCGGAAGAAACGCCCGTTCTACAGATGTTGCACTTGAGCATACAGGGTGTTTCAAGAAATGTGTCCAACCCTTCTAAAAAAATCAGGAAAATTCGATATGTGCTCGGGCTTTCAGATTGCTTTTTCTGTAGCGGCAGGAAGCTTAAGGTAGTTAAGGACATCGTTAGGCCAGTAATTAAAAAGTTACATTAATTAACTTTTTAATTAGTTGAGTTAGGTGATTGTGTCAAATGGGAGAATTGAAGTTCTTCATGCGAGAACCCATCCGAGCTTTGAGATTTCAAAAGAAAGCGTCCTCTAGTAATTGTTGTGGCGTAATGAATTCACCAAATGCAACGGCTTTCAAAGCGAAAGCCATCGAATTCGGTGGATTTCATTACTTCGTAATTATTACTAGAGGCCGCTTTTTTCACAATCTCAATGTTGGGATGTTGTTTCGGACACAAGAACTTCAATTCCCCAATGTGACACGGCGCCTAACTCCACTAATTGAAAAGTTAATTAATTTAACTTTCTAATTACTGTCTTAAGTCATGTCTCTAACCATCTTAAGATGCCTAGCGCTACAGAAAAAGTCATTCACTCATTTTGAACGTCTCAGAAGAATATGGCAGTTGCGTTCTTCCATGTTTCTGTTTAAGTTTCGCCATTGAATTTGGTTGAATTTCATTACGTCGTAATTATTACTAGATGCCACTTTTTCGAAATCTCAAAGTTGGTGGTTTTCTGGCATGAAGAACTTCAATTCTTCCCATTGGACACACCACCTAACTCCACTAATTAAAAAGTAATTAATATAATTTCTTTAATTACAGGCCCAAATAACTTCTTTAACCATCTTAAAATCCCCTGCCACTACAGAAAAACCAATTCTGAAGGCAGCAATTAAATATACGCATTTTCCTGATTTTGTTAGAATGGTTGGACACATTTCTTGAAACACCCTGTGTCTGTTGCCGCTAGTGCGTCTTTAAGCGTGTTCGTGTGCTTTGGAAACTACACGCCCAGTTGCATGTTTTCTCGAGCCTCAGATGGTTACATGCTGATCGTGCGGTTTGTCGTGTTCGCAATGTTAACCCTTTCAGACGCCACCAATGAAGAACTGTCTGTATGGGCGTCAATATGACTCAACATAAACTCAAGGCACTCGATATTCTGTCTGATACTAAAGTAATTTCACAATACGCTGATTTGACTGTAATAATCAGTCCTAAATAAATTGCATAAATATGCATTTATCCTGAAGTCATTCATGCTATGTTCTTGCATCAATAGAATCAATCTGAAATTAGAATTGGTGTGCAAAATAATTTTCGGTTATGGTCATTTTGAGCAAAAAAAATTTTATGCTTTTGTCATTGGCTCGCGGGAAGCGCAACTACTCGTCGAAACATGGTAGGGCCTTCAGTAAGTGACTATATTCAACAGTACACTGCAAAAAAATGAAGTTTGAATGAGACACATTATGCAGGATGTTCAATACACCAAAAAGTCACTATATCGTTGCGCTTTCTCAGCCACTAGACGACATAATTAGAAAAAAAGACAAGTGCGTACACAAGTGTGTACAAAGCGTCTCAGTGGGTTAAGGGGAAGTTGGAAGCATGGTGATCAGAAATTGGTGATCAGGTAATGTCCTTGGAGACAGCTTCTTCGAAAAAGAACTTTTAGGGGCGAAGCTCCTTAAGGCGGCACCCGTTCGTCCCTCGTAGTCGTAGTCGTAGTAGTCGTAGTGCGTAACCCAGTCTTACGCTTTGACCTCCAAGGTGGTGCCGGTGGGAGATTTTTCCTGTGCGTTGTTGAACAATAAAAAATATCGCATCGTGCGCGTTACTAAAAGCCGAATTCTTCTGTCTCTCAGCCCCAATTAGCAGCCATTGGCATGTTCCAGTAGGAAACGTTAGTAGAAGTAGAAGTGTAAGTGTTAGCTTAAAAGCCGACTTCTTCTGTCTCTCATTCCCATTAGCAGCCATTGTTTACCTCCAAGGTAGTGCCTGGTGAGATTTCTCCTGTGCGTGATTAAACATAAAAATTTTGTTCAAACGTCTTTGATTGATGAAATAAACCAACGAAAAGACGCCATGTTTTTGTAAAAGCAAAACGAAAGAGCGCCATATGTTTCTAAAGCAAAACGAAAAGACGCCAGCTGCTTAACGAAAGACGCCAGATGTTTTATAAAGCAATGGTTTTTCTAAACAATGACAATTCACAGCGTACATGTAAAATTAAAGTGAGCTGCAAGTCGTCATAACTCATCGAACCTTTAGTATAAGCGCGCCCGACTCACGTCGGCGATGATGTACTGGGCAGAATTCACGGAGATTCACGGTTTACCGATGAACCTCCGCAGCTTCGCCCACTCATCATCATTCACTCCGTGATATGCTGTGATTTTTTATCTTCGTCAGGAAAACCCAGTGTCGCGTAAAAATAAACGATTTGAAACCAGAATACCTGTCGTTGAGTGCGCCGTCTCAATTTCGGAGTTCCGCATCTCCCAAAAACGCGATTCTCAGACTAGACGGAAGGGAACGCCTACTACACCGCAATCATAAGAGAGACGCTATGGAAATCTTTGTAACTTCTGTAACTCGCCATCATGACTACGAGGCGGTGCCGACTAACACTCCTAGTTTTCATGCGCATAAGTAACGCCAGGCCTGCGCGTAGCGCGCAGCACAGTCACAGAAAAAATCTGGAAGAGCGGCCTTTCTAGAGCCCGTTCCAAACTCTCTTGGGTAAACTAATACAAGTAAACATACAAGGTATCTACTGCGAAACAAATCATATTTTTTGTGAAGCAGGGAAGCACCTACTACGCCATTAATCGTCTATCTGCAGATAAGCGAGGTACCCGCTACACTCTGTGAGACATTATGTGCACTTTGTTGATACTTCATGTGGCTGATGACGGTGAAGAATTATGGTTGACCTCTCTCTAGTGGGTGAGAACCTTTAAATGGCACACTAGTTGCGCAATTTGCATTGTGTGACGCCTCGTTGGTATTTTATTCTTCTGCCACGCTACAATACACATGGTAACGCGATTCCTTGCCCGACATGATGCCTGTATAAGGTCTTTTCGCAAATGAGTTACAAGCGCCAGCGAGGCCTGTCCTTTGTCACTATAACCTAATCTTTCTTATTGGTCTGCATAGTTACTGGAGAGCAAGACTGATTAACAGAAATGCTGAGCCTCCGCGATCAACAAAAAACATATTCCAGGAACAAGTGATTCAAATACGCGGGATATATGAACGTTTAGTGACGCTCTAGACTGGTTTTCTGTGTTTGATTTGTGTTTAAATATGCCTGATTATTAATTTGTTATAATATCACTCTAAGTGTAACGGTTTCCTTCCTTGTATTAAAGAAAAAAAAACAGCGTGGCTCTGTGGTAGAATACTCGACTGCCACGCAGATGGACCGGGTTCAAATCCCATCCGGTCCCGGATATTTCTCACTTATTGTATTTTTTTTTCGTATTTCGCGCGATAGTGGTTAGGAACACCGGCTTCAGCGGCGGAAAACTGTGCCACTGCCGTTGTGATCTGTGAACATCTTTCGCTGTAATATCCGATAATCTGGGCGAGGGGACGACCGCCGCGGTGGCTAAATTGGTAAGAGCATCTGCGCGTAATCCGAATGTTGCAGGTTCGGTCCCTTCAGGCGGCTTGCTGTCTTTTCGTCCACTTTCTTCACATCTATATCACAATCACTATAATACAAATAAAACAGTTAATTAACGCCCCCTATACCTTTCTTGGCTTTATTATCTGCTGGTTTTCATTAAGGATAAATCGAGGAGTAAGACAAAGATCTGCACAATTTTCTAGTTCGATCATTTGTGTTTGAGATGTGTTTCTCGCAGATGACTTTCATCCCGTCATCATTTATCTACCTATTTTTAGTATATAATTTGTATTTACATTTTAGTATGTAGTCTGTATTTACAAATCACGTTACCCGTTTAAACCGAGTTGCTACATCGTTTTGCATTCTGTTGCGTGGGCATGGTAATACTAGTGATGCTAAGAGCCCAGATGATTTTCAGAAACGGTCTGTGTATATATAGAAATAAAGTGAGCACTCATTCGTTTATTCAACAAGCCGAGGTCGGTGCACCTGAACTTTGCAATAGCGCGAACATTTCCTTTTTGTATTGTACTTTCCTGTGAAGCATCCCTTATCTCTCTTTCATTCTTTCAATGCCGCAAACTTGTGTGTTAGGATTGAGCTCTGTTTATCGGAATATATGTCACGCTGATTTGTAGCTTGACGATTGATATCTGCTACAAGTCTAAAGCTGATTTTTTTTTCCATTTGTTTCTCGTTGATAGCCCACAATCATTTTTTTTCCTGTTAATATTTGTAAATGAACGTGATAACTTTCCCCTCTTCCTTTGTCTCAAATTACCACTGTGTTTCTAACTGAATGAGTAATTTAAATTCTAAAAAAAGATGATCGACACCCGATAATTGGTGTATCTAGACGAACATAAAGCGCGTGACTACGTACTTTAATTTGTAAAAGAAACTTCACTCGCAAGCATTCGCTTGCGCTGTCATGTTTTCATGCTTATTACAGATAACCCATTAGTATTGTGTTCTGTTCTTTTCCGTTTTAACTGGCTTGCTGTGGAGAGTTTGAGGTTTATATTACCTCGGCTAATCCTTTTATAAATGTACTGCAGCGAAAAAAAAAGTCGCAAAAATTTGTCGTTCAAAATCCAAAGATTTCAATATTTTTTATGTATTCATAAACTACTCACATACTTTGACTAAATAAATAAATAAATAAATAAATAAATAAATAAATAAATAAATCTACAGGTTCAGACGATATGAATTTCTTCTGCAATTTCATTTTTTTGCTGATTTTGTCATTTCTTCAATGCGGACGCACACTTTACAGATTTCGAAAGTCATCTTGTTTTTTTGTTTTTTTTTTAATTTCTTTGGGAGTGTGTACTGCGGATATTACTTACATGTAAAAAAAAATGCTGGCATACGCGTTACCAACTAATATTTCGTGAAGTACGCCTTCTGTTACGCAGTGTACGAGATTCCTCTGTGAAATTATTCAATAGAAATCCTTTATTATTAATAGAACTGAACAATTTATAGTTACTTCGTTCGTTCTGTCGTACCAGAGAATCAGTGCTTGTACGAAATATTTGAGCCTCAGCATATAATTCAACTTAGGACATAATAACGAATTTTGGGCGTGAACAGGTCGAGTATTGCATTTTGATTCAGTGCTGCGTGAGTACAATACTTAAATAATAAAACCTCAATAAAAGATCAAACTTAGCATCGTTCATTAAAAGAAAAATTACATAACCGGTATATAATGAAATCACCGCGCTAATATCATCATGCTTTTAAACAAAGCTATAAATTTAAGCCAAAAAGACACTCGGAGAAATTCACTAATTACACCTGCCAGTCATCCGTAAAACGCAAAGTAAGCGATGTTATTGGCTATTACATGAATTATATCCACCTCTGCTCAAAAGTAACAAAGCAGCTTCAAAAAAAGTCGCGTTCGAGCTTGACAATCCCAGTAGCACGCGCATCCCAATACCCTGGCGTATCCTATGCTGCAGGTATGTAAAATTACTACAATAAAGGCCATCAAACGCAAATAAAAGGTACCTGTGCTTTAACCTACATGGTGCACATGTAGACGAAAGCATAGAAAATTTCCAAACTCTCTTGGAACACTTAAAGAGTTCATCAATATATTTCATATTTACCAATTAGCCTTACCGTAATCAGACGGTGTATGTAAGCGGTGCCTCCTATAGCGCTGTCGCACGGTCAATTTCAATCGCTGTGTGGCCTCACTCGGATAAAATTTCGCGATCGTAATTGGCTCCCATTACAAAAGCTGCGGAAGGGAACCAATCGCGGTGGCGAAATTTGATCCTGATAGGGCTCGATCGCGATCAGAAGTGCACGTTGTCACACCGGTATTATTCTATCTCTGATGTCACAGCCACGTGTAATTGATGATCGCAACGGGAAATGAGATTGTCGCCGATTCAATAAAATTGCACGTTCAAAAGGCAATCCCGTTAACACGGAAGCATCGCTCTAGCTCGTCGCATGTCAGTTTGATAAGAATGTCGTAGGCCAACTGATATCGCCCGCTGACGTCATTGTTCCTACGGTACAGCTAACCTGCAATGTCGAACACCGGCAAGACTAACAAGCGCACGATTCAGAGCATTGAAGCCCGAGCTCTTGTGATACGCCTTGGGTTGCCCCGGCACGCGTCAACGGTTGAAACCATTGCCATCGCTCAAGATTACTCAATCATGACACACATTATCACCGAGACAATTCGTACGTACCTCACGCATAACGCCAGGACCCCTTCCCACCATCCGGCGAGCCTAGCTGCTGAAAGGCCCCGCACGACGTATAGTGTCATTGTTGGCAAACATGGCTCATCATTTACTGCGAGGTACGCACCTGCGTCAAAACCAGTGTTCCCTCCGTGGTGCTTGAGCCGCCCACGAGTTCACCTAACGGTTCCGGGAGTGCGGAAGAAGTCGGACCTACCGACACATGCACTGCTCTCCTCCTGCTCCTGCTCCTACTCCTGCTGTACGAAAACTACAGTAACCACGTCCACATCTACACGGATGGCTCGACTACGTCTTCCAGTTCTGGTGGTGCGGTGGTTATACCATTGCAAGGGATAACTCTGCGTCTTAAGACTTCACATGCGACGACGTCTGCGGCGGCAGAACTCGCGGCTCTGCGCATCGCACTGGAGTTTATTGATTCTGAAAGACCAAGTAAATTCGCTGTGCTTTCTGACTCAAAACCGGCGTTAGAGTGCCTGCGGTCAGTTCTCCGACGCCGATGTCAGAACATTTGACGTATGAAACCGTGAAACTCCCCACCACGTAATTCCAAAAGGCGACGATATTCATTTTAGTGGTTACCTGGTCATTGTGTATCAGTGGAAATGATTCCGCAGATCACGCTGCTAGCGCATCACATCAGGAAGCAACATCGTTCCAATTCCGCTTTCAAGGACAGACGCTGCGAGGCAAATTCGACAACTGGCCCACAGTCTCACACGGACGGAGTGGAACGCATCAAGCATAAGGCAAACCAGACTTCATAAAACTGAACCCTTCACTGTAACTGCGACCTCCATCCGCCTTCATCGACGCGAGTCGCGTTCTCTATCGCCTTTAGTTGGGAGTTGCTTTACGAGGGCATATACAACGTTAATCGGAATGATGACAGTGCGGCATGCGGTGTTGCGGCACCGGAGAAAACATCGAACACTTGCTGTGCCACTGCCCTTGTTTTGCCTCGGAAAGACAAGTACTTTCCAACGCACTGCGGCGACTGGATGATCGGACAATTTCCGTGCGGGTGCAACTACAGCACCGTCCGCATCTCTCGACGGTCTACAAGGCACTGAAAGCCCTTTTGCGCTTTTTGAGAACAACGGCTTGTGCGAACGCCTCTGACTGTGGGCAATCCCGCACGCTGAAGTGAATTCACTGCATCTCTCTCTCTCCTCTTTTTTTCTATTCCCTCTATTTCTCGTCTTTCTATTCCCCTTCCCCGGATTCCCAGTGTAGCCAACCCCCCAGGGTGGCCAACCGGAAGTGTTTTGGTTAAGGCTCCCTGCCTTCTCCTCTTCTGTTTTCCTTCACCTCCTCCGCGTTTGAAAAGCGCTCCTAAATCTTAAAGGACCCCTGACACCGAATGTGGAAACTCGAGATGCTTGTGTTTTTGTTTGATAGTCCTGCATGCGGGGGCACTTCTGACCGATTCTGAGTGACGAGCGTTGCCTTTAAGATATTTTTATGGTGGTTTAAAGTAAGCCTGAGTGCTCATCTGAATTTTGAACTCCTATCAACAAACCACTAGTATGGCGTAGACGTAGGCCCCTTGTGACGTTGCAGAAGTAAAGCAAGTGTTTGTCGACGTCACAGACAGAAATATGCGCGGTGCATTGCACTGTGGTATATTGCGAAGCATGTTTGCTCTCCCACCTTCTCCTTCTTCGGTACGTGTCGGCAGGCAGGGGAGCTCTCCGTGTGTGTGTTCTCCAACTGCCAGTTCAACAAGCGCGTGGCTGACGTCACCGAATACTGAGCGCACGTCATCACGCGTGCCCGAGGCGCGACCGCCGCGCGGCGGCGCTAGTTCTTATCCTCTTCGGCGCGCGTTTTGAACCTACACTAAAATGACCACATTAACGCTGCTAGGATTATTTAGACATCACGTTGGAGGATTTACGGTGTCATCCGTGATTACAAGACATAGACTACTTATTACAACATAAATGTCACAACAAGAAACGGCTGTCAGGGGCCTTTAAAGTTCAAGCACGTTGCTTAAATGCGAATTATGGCCGTTGCTGTGGGGGAGATTTTCCAAGCGACATACGAGTCATAGATTTAAGTGGTTATCGCAACGTCTACATATAACACATGTGACTCCAGTTTGCCCCAATTGTGGTATTGTTACATAAAAAATGCGCTGTATTTCACAAGGTGCCGCCAACCTGCCGCGTTCCGTCGGGGATTGTGAAAGAGTACTTCGAAAATTCCACCTTGTACCACAAGAATTAATAATGTTGGGGGTTTTACGTCCAAAAACTGAGATATGATTATGGGAGACGCCGTAGTGGAGGGCTCTGGAAATTTTGGCGATTTGGTTTTCATTAACGTGCACCTAAATCTCAGTACACGGGCCTCTATCATTCCGCCTCCATCGAAATTTTCATCCCGCGACCGTCGGGTCAGCAGTCGAGCCCCGTAATCATTAGACAGCCATGACGGGTCTAGTACCGCAATAGCAAATAATGAATTCAGCATTTCTTCTGGGTTCTGGTGAAAATTTTTGAGAGAAATGTGGCGTGCTGGGAAGAATAAATCGTAATATTAATCTGTAGTCACGATGAGTCAGCAGAAATATATACTAGATCAATGCAGTTTACAGAGTTTAGGCAGCCTCGACAGTAAACTGAATTAAGGTTACGTTGATATGGAATATTTACTAATACTGCATCCCAATTCATCGCCTCATGGTTGACAGTATGGCTCTGTCATTGATTCAGAATGAAAATAGCTCATCTATTCCAGATCCCGACTACAGAGTAAGCTGTGGGTGACTGTACTCGATAGATCCGTAAAAATCCCTGTGCTTCCTTAACTAGCGCTCAGACTACTTAAGCCGAAATATATAGGTGTTGGTTAGCACTGTTATCAAAGTATTTTGTTAACACCACTGCTCGTTCTACATGCTACAATGGCACGGTGGAACGAATGTGGCTACTCCTCAAACCCATTTTGCAGCATACGCAAGTTCACAAATCGATTCATTTTCGAACTGAGCTATTTTTTTTTGAGGCTTCCGTACGATTCTGTTTGATACCTTCACTTCTGAATTTCGTAATGAGAAAGTGAACGCACCGCTAGCGCATCGCGAGCTGCACTATTAGTTTTTTTTTTTTTTTTTTGAAGGCGAAAGCCTAGATTCCTCATCAAATGCGAAAATTTACCGTACGGCGTCCCGCGGCGTCGGGGACAACACGAGTGATGCGAAAAATAATCATCACGTGATGACGTCACAGATCGACAAAATTTGTGACGTCACTGTGACGTCACGTGGCGTAACGTCCCATGATTACGTCACATGAAACGTAGCTTGGTCAAAGGTGGGCCGATCACGGAGCAGTGCAGTGCAAACCATGTCAGGTACCTCCGATCCTGGAGACAGCGCAAAACCAGCTTTAGGGGCAGAATGCTTTCGGAGGGTGGCGTGGCAGCATCAGTGCACCGACTAACAAAAATAATAAGATGGCTTTCGTCTTCGAGTCGTCTTAGGTGAATGTATAAGAAATCCTGTGTGCCTTTTTTACCATTCGTTTTGAAGCCACCTACGCCGGATTTCTCGACTCGTGACACATATAAGGCTTTCGCGTTTATAATTCAGACCAGCTGGGGTTCTTCAACGTACACGTATAACACACCACGCGAGCATACCAGACACAACAACATTTCTTTGCCTGCCGCCTACTGACTTTTTCCAAATCTATCATTCCGGTCACAAACGCATGCAGTGCTACTGCTACAGATACCGCGATACTACTGAGTAATCTTGAACGAACTGATGTATGAGCTGGCTTCCTAGTTTTGGACGGGCCCACGTTACGCCATCTCGAATGTCAGGACATCGCGAGGAAAAATCGGGCTACAGTTGCCGTGGTGATGGCGACATCTTGCCATTGATGGCGATGATGATTGGCAGTAATGATGCTTTCTTCCTGGAAGAGAGAGCACGCGAAATAACTGAAGTCCTCGAAATTGACAGGGTTGGTTCATTGAGCATTAGCGCTCCTTAGACCTTCTTAACAGAAAAAAAAAGAAAAAATACACAATAAAAGGAATTTTTATCATCAGATAGGAGCCGCATGTGAGTTCTGGAAGTGGATAACGTTCTGAAGCACGTGGTTATGGCGTTTTTTTTTCGTGTTTGTTTTCTCTTTTCCTTTCCTCTTTCGGCGATGGCTCTATGGTATTGATAAGGTTTCCCATAATATGCACCTGACCCAAAATAAAGTGCTAGTCTAAGTCAGCACTATGTCCTGGTCTTTTCACGTTTCTTGTTACGTGTTTTTAGTGTTACGCTGTGAAACTATGGCAAAAGCGTATAGCGAGAAATTTTGCCCAGGACGGGGTGGGGGGGGGCAAGAGGGCTTCAGCCTTTCCTACTCCCCCCTCCCCCCCCCCCCCCCCCCTGCCAGGCAGGTTACGCAAGGTGAACGAAGATTCATTAAATGCAAACACTCATCCACCCAAAGGCTGTCTAAAGCCTCAAGGGAAGCCGGTATCATCGAAAGACCTCTTCGAAGTTGAAAGCTTTGACCTCATTCGCGGACGTCGAGCTTACACGAGAGCATTTTTGGGGTGATCGCGCTTGGAAGGTTCCTCGGATCAATATTAGCCACAGCGTTGATCATTCGGAGTAGGTTATCTCGAATGCGACGCTAGAACTAACCACGTTTAGCTCCTGATTAGCATTTCTTGGTCAATCCTTTTTAATGCGGAAGCATTGTATGCTTAATAAAGCGGAAAATCAGGCCTCCGTCCGGCGTCCCGTCCGGGCTTAACGTTAAGTCCGATAGCAACAAAAACCAGCGTGACCAAATGATGGACGCTACGTTTTAGTTTCGAGTAGAAACCAATTTGTTGCACACCTAAAAAAAATGGCCTTGAATATTTCGAAATTGAGTGACCTGCGTTCGAAACCGACTTGGACCCCCTCCCAATATCCACTCCGCCCACATGAGCAACTTGGGGGTCCCCCCCCCTCAAAACTCACTTTGCGAATTCGAGCACAGGACCAAGTGATCACGCCATGTAACAGTCACGTGATCAAGTAAGATCCCTAAATTGCGACGTCCACGTGGCCAAATGAGCTTCGTGTGAGAGATTTCGCGTGATGTGACGTCGAAATAGTATGGACGTCGGTATAGTCGACATGCCCCTACACACCGTGGCCTCGCCGGCCGCTCCAGTCTATTACCCGTCTGTGCGCTCCTCGCTGCTTTCGTATTCAATGCAAATAGGAGACTCCAAGTGTCTCTGAGTCTTATCAAACCACCTATACTAAGGGTTGTGTCTCGCGTATCGCCGGCGACTGGCGATCAAGAAACGAACGAATCTAACACCGACAATTCGACCAGGAAAAGCATGAGGAAGTAACTGTTGTCTTTACCCGTACTAATTGTAAGGTAAATTTAAATAATTGAAAGTGGACCAAAAATCACCCTTCCTTCGATGGTATCTGAACCCACAACCTTCGAATGAACCGAATAGACAATTAGGCCAGGGAATGCCTAGAGGAACTTTAATTGTTGTCTTTTAACTGTAGTCGAAGGTTGTGGGTTCAGATCCCACCGATGGAAAGGATGTATTTTTGTCGACTTTAATTAATTTCAATTTACGTAACAATTAGTATTACTACAGTTAAGAGACAGTAAATAACATCCCTATGTTTTCCTTGGCCTAATTGACTCTTCGATTGATTTGGCTGTGTCTAACGAAGCCCATCGGAAAAAAAATCCCCATCCGTCGATCAAGAAGCGACTCAAAAGCTACCGACGCTCAAACCGTCTAGTCTGACCTGCCCGTCACCGCACGAGAAGTTCCTCGCAATTGTTACGCCGTTCACGTCTACTTCCTCCGCCACGTCACATCGTAAAACGAACGAGCATCCTGTATCTGCGCATTTGATTAGTTCATTAGCCTTGCGACTGCGGCCGCGCGACTTGAAAATAGAGCAGCGAGGGACTGAGCCAAAGTAGCCGCTTTTCGACCAAAACGCGTCCATTTGCGACCAACGTGGTCGCACCACCATCAGCGATCCCTAAAAAACCATTTTTGTGTATCATGTAAGAAGTTACAGTGAATCCGCTCCTGAGGTTGTCACAGTAACAATACAGAGATACACGAAACAAAACGTGCGCAACGATAAACGTTTAAAAAATGGAACGAGTCTCCACGAAGTGTATGATGACGACTGGGCGAAGCTAGGTCCTAAGGTCCATGATGTCTACGTTGAAATCGCCGACTAATATAAAGGGTTTGTGCTTCTAGATGTTTATATTGTTCTGTCACAATTATGATTTATATTAGTCTATTGTTAACCTTTTTAGGGGATTTTAGTCGGTGCTGTGCCAGGAGCACGGACACCACACAACGGACAAGCCTAGACCCTAGGTGCTTCGCCCCTAAAAGCGGTAGACTTAAAATTTTCAACGCAATAGCTAATCGATGTCAAACGAATCATTCGGCATTTCTACAAACTTGAAATAATTCATTACGGCGTCGTGGAGCAGATTGTTCCAGTTACGGATAGCAAGCGACCGTATGTGTAAACTCCTACTCTATATTTATGTGCTTTCGTAATATTTATTTCAACCCCATGAAATAAAACAAACATACGTCAACACAATATTTAAACAAACATCTCTTCCTTGCCATAACTACAGCGCAATCACATTCCGCAGATTTTCCATCAGCCAGTGTAGGGTAGCAAACCTTAAGTGCGTCCGGTTAACTTCCCTGCCTTTCCTTGCTTCTTTCTCTCTCTCTCTTTCACTGAATGTGACTACATTGGTCACAGCGTTCGCAAGCAACCTCGACACTGGAGACGTGTCCCTGTTAGAGTAACTTCTTGCAAGAATGCAGCTTTGCGAAATATTCGTGTCCGCCGTAAAGCCTTTCGATATCCTGCATATCCGACTAACTAATTGCACGCTCCGCGCTGCACGCTCAAGTCGACGCCGTGTTTCCGACGCCGCAACCCCTAGTGCGGTATACTTCAGCGAAAGAGAGTTGCGAAAGAGTGCTCTCGTTACAAATACTGGCCCCGCGGGTTTCTCCAACGAATCGGAAGAAGGGCACGCTAACAGGATGCCATTCCGAGTGCGAAACTTTCTTCGGATGTCGGTGAAGCTACGACCGCAGATAGCGAAAGCACTGAAAGAATATAACACTGACGCTTGCGCAAAGTCGAATGCCTGAGCACCGAAGTTCTTGTTGACGACGAACTGCATAGTAATGTCGCTTGGTTTCAAGGATCGCAGAAACAGATTACGAAGATCTCCCTGCTCGCACGACCCCGCAATTGTTTACAACATAGAAATAAAACTCAGTATCCCTTATGCATTCGTAAAAGAAGACTCAAAGGCGAAAGCAATCTTCTTTTTCTCCTCAGTCGATGTATTCATCCTCCCCTGCCCCCCTCGGAAAGCTTTTGCACTGCCTCCGTGATCGGCCCACCTTTGACCAGGCAATGATGTCATGTGATGACGTCATGATGTGACGTCACGTTAGGTGACGTCATGATGTCGTAACAAATTTGGACAATATCTGACGTCGGGATGCCGTCATATTGCCGCGTCATGACGTGATGATATTTTGCGTAACTCGCATTGACGCCGCCGCCGCAAGACGCCGACGCTGCCGACGGTCAATTTTGGCGTTTGATTTACCCCGCGCGATCGATTTGCCCTGCTCTTTTCTTTTATCTCATAAAAGCAAATGGGTGGAGGGTACCCTTATAGCTTGATGGTTGAGGGAAACATAACGAAACAAAAAGCAGGGTGCTTTTCTTGCTCAATACATTTGTCACCAAAGACGTACGACCGGAAGCGCTCCGCGACCGCAGCGTGAACGACTTTGCGTGCTTCGACCGCGGCAGACCGAGAGAACGGTGTTCTTACAAAAGAAACAAAAACAAAACTGTGTCCGTCCCCAGCAACTTAGCGCTAGCGAGAGCCCCTACGTCTCCGCCCACGTGTACACCGCGGGT
Source organism: Rhipicephalus sanguineus (assembly GCF_013339695.2). Classification (NCBI taxonomy): domain Eukaryota; kingdom Metazoa; phylum Arthropoda; class Arachnida; order Ixodida; family Ixodidae; genus Rhipicephalus; species Rhipicephalus sanguineus. The sequence continues at coordinate 31,356,979 of NC_051185.1, read as the reverse complement.
TGTGACAAGCAGCTTGACACCTTTTGTTGTCGTCGGTGGGGCGAAGTACGACACGTCGACGCGGTCTCTCTCGCCTCTTTATGGATCAAGGCCGCGCGTCGGGTGGCGTGTACAGTACGTACGTGCGAGGGTGTTTGCTTCTTTTTTTTTTGCCTGGCAGCCATCAAGGCCGTCACCGGTGAGTTCTTGCGTCATGCATCGCGGCTCGTTGTACATAGCGTGAAGGCTCGCGTGTTTTTCAACTGCGAGTGCTGCAATAGGGGACGGACTGCTCCGTCTAACTTCGCCTTCGGTTATATAATATAATATTTGTGGTTTTACGTGCCAAAACCACGATATGACTACGAAGGACGCCGTTGTGGAGGGCCCCGGAAATTTCGACCATCTGGTGTTCTTTAAACACGCATGCACTGACATGGCGCAATCTATGCACTGACACGGGCTTCTATCATTTCGCCTCCATCGAAATGCGACCTCCGCGGCCGCGATCGAACCCGCAGCCTTCGGGTCAGTAGCCGAGCACCGTAACCGCTTCGGTACCTCTGCTGACCCTTCGGTTATACATATTCAGTGTGACTGCCCACAGCAGCGTTCAGAGACAGGTGCTTTGCAACGAGCTCGATAAGTTGGACGACCGACCTCTATCAGAAGCAAGAATGCGACTGCTTGGCAGGCGGGTGTATCATCGCAGAAGTTTCGGCACCCGTCACGGTGGTCTAATGGTTGTGGCGCTCGACTGCTGACCCAAAGTTCGCGGGATCGGATACCGGTCGCGGCGTCCGCATTTTCAATGTAGGCGAAAATGCTGGAGGCCCGCGTACGTAGATGTAGGTGCACGGGACACGAAAGAGCAAAACGATTTTTCTTACATTAGTAAGTACTCTTTCACGATACCAAAAACACCGCGCTTGAGGCGAGAAGACGCTTAGTAAGCGAGGAAAACGCGCAAAAACAAAATGTGGGTGGCGACCCTATATTGAAGTTTCCGCACCATTCGCCGTGACGTCACATGTTTCGACGGCGCCTACTAGGGACTACGTAGTTCCTAATCGGTAAAAATGAAGTGCATTGTCCTCTGATGGGGCCATAGACTTAACATACCAAGTTTGGGGTAATCTTGTTGAGCCAATGGCGCCAAAATACGATAAATACACTTTGAAATCCATGACGTAACGCGGGGAGATACCTGCGCGAAATTTAAAACGATACTTTGAACTTGATTTTATCCTCTATTAATAAACCTATGATGGCGCAATTAACGACATCAGAGTTCTGAGAGAACAATTTATGGATCTAAACCGATTCAGTGTTTCTCTTTAGTGTCCCTTTAAGAACCCCACGTGGTCGAAATTTCCGGAGCCTTCCACTACGGCGTCCCTCATAATCATATCGTAGTTTTGGGACGTTAAACCCCAACAATTATCATTACTGGAAATTTCGGCAGGAGAACGTGCCTGCTGCGCCACACCATAACTGATACAGCAGTATACCCCGCCTTTTCATTCTCTCCCGCACACGGGACCCCGATTGAAAGGGCCCCGATTCCATTAACGTCACCAAAACTTGAACACACGTGATCCTATGACGCTTCACCGTGGTCGGGCGCTACTTTCTGACGTCATTAGTCGTGCTTCTTGAAGGGCGCCAAAATTGGTCATAATGAATGACGCTAGGATTAATTATGCTATTCTTTAGAGCATTTACGATTATATTTCGGGATTATCGGGTACAAAGCTAATAATTAACGATTAAAAGTTACAAAGATTTTGTTGTCAGTTCTCCTTTAACGTCACAAAAGAAGGCCGTGCAAGCGCTGCTGCCCTCTCTGCGTTCCTCCGATCTATTAGAACGGCTCTGATTGGTACGGCCTGACTTTGCGTTCATGTGTCATTTTTTTCGTTTTTCTTTTCTTTCTCTGTGTACTATTTACGACCCTTAATTCATTAGCCCTGTATAGGGTAGCAAACCGGTTACGAGTACCAGGTCAACCTCCCTGCCTTTCCGTTTCATCTATTTCTCTCTCTCAGTTTGCGGGATCGAATCCCGGTCGCGGCAGCCGCACTTTCGATGGCGGCGAAAAGGCTTGAGGCCCGTGTATTTCGCTTTAGGCGCACGTTAAATAACCTCAAGTGGTCGAAATTCCCTGAGCCTTCCACTACGACGTCCCTCATAATCATACCGTGGTTTTGGGACGTTGAACCATTACAATAATTATTGTAGACGATTTTGGTCAGTTCCGTGTTCGGATCCCTATACATCGCGCCTATGGGAGTTTCCCTACTGGTGTGATTCAAACACCCCGATCACGGACACATTGCGACTCGGTAAAAAAAAAACAAAAAAAAGGAGAAAGACAACGCTGTCATCAGTAAAACTTACCTGCGGGAGCATCGCTGACGCGTCTTTGCTTATACTTTCTTCCTTTCTGTCTTTTCTTACTTTTCACTTTTTTGTTTGGTCATTTTTATGTTATTCGATAACTCCTTTTTTGGGGGGGAGGGGGACCCAATTGAAAAGAAGAGCTTCACGCACGGTTGAACCCGCTGAAAGAAAGGGAGGGAGGTCATGAAAATGAAATTGGCCGAACGACGTAAAAAGCAAAGAAGCACAAAGGAAAAGCGATGACGCTAGAAAGAAATGGGTAAGAGATACGAGATTAACGATAGTAAGAAAAAAAAGAGAAAGCACTGAGTGAAAAAAAATCATACCACTCACAAAGAAATCAAAGAGAAACACGATACGGGGTAAAAGCAGGCGAAGGTCACCCTGCTGCTGTGTATGTATGGAAAGGGCACTGTCGAAAGAAAGAAAGAAAGAAAGAAAGAAAGAAAGAAAGAAAGAAAGAAAGAAAGAAGACGAAAAGAAGGGATGGAAAACATCTTTTTGCGAACCAAAGGCACTATCTATCTATCTATCTATCTATCTATCTATCTATCTATCTATCTATCTATCTATCTATCTATCTATCTATCTATCTATCTATCTATCTATCTATCTATCTATCTATCTATCTATCTATCTATCTATCTATCTATCTATCTATCTGTCTGTCTATCTATCTATCTATCTATCTATCTATCTATCTATCTATCTATCTATCTATCTATCTATCTATCTATCTATCTATCTATCTATCTATCTATCTATCTATCTATCTATCTATCTATCTATCTATCTATCTATCTATCTATCTATCTATCTATCTATCTATCTAACCAACCTGGCTGTCGGGCTGTCGGACTATGACCGCACAAACAGGATGGGCACCAACCGGCAAAATTGCCATGTTACGTCGTATGGTTTTCTCTACACACAAAGAAATTGAGAACTGGAAAGCTGAGGGAGAGGAGTATATAGAGAGAAATAGATGAAAAGGAAGAGGCAGGGAGGTTAACCTGGTGCGAGTGACCGGTTTGCTACCCTGCACAGGGGTGGGGATATAGGGGTCGGAAAGAGAAGCTTACTTACGACCTAGCGCTGTTGTGAAATCGCAATATTTGTGTGTCACACCTCACAAACCTGGACGAAAAGAATTGGGTAAGAAGCGCCTGGCAAAAGAAAAACAAATGAGCAAGAGGCACGACAGTCTTTGTCTTTTTTTTTAACCTTTGAATACCGAACGTTGCTTTTTTACCCTTTGATGAGCAAATGAAAAACGCAAAAGCCACTGGAAGATAGTTGCCACGCCTACACAAAATAAACATTGACTTTTTTTGCTTTCTGTGCCACCCACCTGTGCGGTAAACCTGTGTGGTCGAATGGTTGAGTCGCTATGTACCAAAATTTGCATGAGCATGCATGAGCGTGTGACGAACATGACGCCATTTATTTACATGAGGAGCAAGACACTTCATGTGCTTCCATGTGGAGCTTCCATGTGGAGACGCACATGTGCTTCCATGTACTTACACATGGAGCAAGACGCTCCATGTGTCTACAGTGCGTCATGGCATAAATGACAAGATGTCATCGTGATGCCATTACGGTCGTTTCATTTCCCTGCTGTATATCAGAATCTGCATCACACGACGTGCGCGTATGACAAAAATGAGTGTCAAGTCATCGCATGAACAACATGACATGCATGCCGTCTATAACATGACACAAATGGCACAAATCTCAGGATGCATATGTCATGCGGTAATGAATTACGTGTCGGTAATCTTGTCAAGAATGGCATACCATGACTCGAATGGCATCTCATGCGTGTCTTGTATCGCATGACATGAGTGGCGTGAATGAAAGATGTAAATGCCTTGATTCCTACAAATAAGCTACGTTATCTCACTATGCATACGAAGAAACAAATGCGGTGACATGACATACGCGATGATATGTACCGCATTTATTTGCATGAAACCATCCCTGCATGGTTGTCCAACTCCCATCTGCTGTTCTGTAATGGTGCCTGTAGCGTAGGATAACTGTTTATTAGCACTGGCTAACGGTGTGCGCGCACCTGGTGCCTGAAAACGACGGTGCGATGCTTCTCGTTTGTGATCGTGTGAAACATTCGTGTAAAGGTTGCAGCGATAGCGCCGTGCCGCATCAAAAACATTCGCTGGTCGCTCACCTTCAGAGTAGAATCGATCAGAAATCTTTTTTTTTTTTTTTTTTGCGGCGCTAGCACCTAGCGACATTGTTTTTCAAGGAGCACACTGGAATTCGCTCCCAGTCAACCGAAATTCGAGCATTGGCTTCAAAGATATAAAACCCCCCAAAACCAAAACTCATATAGGAAGGATGTAATGATTCAAGTAAAGAGTTGTATGGGATAGATATGATATCCGGACATAAGTTTAGTTATGATATGGCGCAGTTGTCTGCCAGAATAATTAATAAAATTGAACGAGTTCACAGAAAGAGCACATTGTTTTTTTGTGAACATTTGGGACCGTTGCGGTACCATATATATATATATATATATATATATATATATATATATATATATATATATATATATACATATATATATATATATATATATATATATATATATATATATATATATATATATATATATATATATATATATATATATATATATATATCGAGTACAAGGCCCACGTTAGGGCGATAAAAAACGCAACACCTTCGCCTACGTAATATCAGCCTTCTGCGTTTTCACCACGAAATTCACTTCTCCAGAGGATAAATGTATGAGCGGCATACTGACGCGATTCTCTTCACCCAGAAAAGCCGTGATAGCTGCTTCACAAACTAATGTCTCTCTGTCGTCGTCTGACACATTTTACGATTTTTGTTTTAGCAAATTCGGGCGCGCATGAGTATCGATTACAGGGTGTAGCTAGAAATGTTAGGGGCTAGCGCCATTACAGGCCCCTCACTAGAACCACGGCCACTCGATACAAAAAAAGTTTCTTTCTTCTTTTTACTTTTTACATCGAGCGGCCGTGGTTGCCTAAATATAAAATATAAAATGTTTTTTTTTCTTATCTCGTAGTCGATCCTTTGGTAGACGGCATGTGAAGAGCGGTTGCGCATATGCGAATAATAATTTAGCGCAATCGAGTCTATGCTTCCCTCTTACAATCGTTTTTGGCAAAAATTCACGTGCTTCGTGAGCAAGGTGGTATTGTCGTCCAAAATAATAGAAATATTTTTGCGGTTCAGATGACTACATCAGAAAGGAGGTTGCGGAGAAACCTTGTTCTTGTTCTGTGTCTGAAATGAAACAGTGCTACTAAGGGATCCACGCCTCGTCGGCTTGATGTTCATTACGGACGCGCCGTTTCGCATCACGCCTCTTCGACGTGAACTTCCTTAGGGACACTTTTACCAATTTTACTGCTGTCCCGTAGTACAGAACATGGTGATCTATATGGTCAAGCATTTTTCAAAGCACACAGCAGCATACAGCTATCTCTCAGTGCAGTACAGAGTTTCTTGCATTGTCAAGCTTGTAAGGCGAAAAGCCCATCTCTGTGTTTCATGGCTGGTGTGAGGTACAGGAATCACGTGAACGCGTGAGCTGCGCATCCACTTCGTTGCTTTTGCATGAGTTAAAAAAATCACAGTTTCGCCGCAACGGCGAAGCATTGAATGCGATAGCAACAAATTGGAGTCTAACGCAGCTCGAAATGGCCAGCGCTTCGCTCGAGCCCAAAGAACGCACACAGGACGAGCGCGAACTATCATGCGTCACAGCTCGACACTTGAAGCGCACTGCTCAAACATGAAGCAGGACGCACGAAACAAACGAACAGGTACACACAGGACGAGCGCGAACTAAATGTCGCTGTTGTTACTTATTTCTGTTTGAACAGCACGCTCCTTTCGCAAACGCGGCCGCTGCAGCGAGCGAAAGACCTGCGTTGCGCTCCTCGCGCCATCTCCCTGGCAATGAAGAAACGCATATAAACGCCTGCCGTCTCTGAGTCCAGCCAGCGGTAAAGTGTGTGTATATAACGCTCGCCGTTAGCTCCCTAGAGGATCGGTGTTTCGTGGCGTAGTGGCTAGCGCCACGGGCTGCGGAGCGAGAGGTCACTGGTTCGATTCCGCGCTTCGGAAACATTTTTATAAATTATTTTTCTTTGGGACTTTCATATATATATATACATACTTAGACATATGCGGTGAATGACGGCGACGGGGACGGACAAAAACCAGTCGAGACTTCCATATAATTGCTATCGCAATAAAAATTGAAGCCAGTTCCACCCAAAGACAAAGCTATACGAACTGCGCACCATTGACTCGTCTGTGTTTCCCTTGAGCGTATCTTGTGTTTATCGGCTCTTTTCTGTTCTGTTTTGTGTGATTCTGTGATCCCTTTTGTACTTTTCTTGTGACTATTTGATATGTTTTGCGATTATCAATTTTCTGCTCTACGGTCTCTTTTCTACTGTCTTTTTCTACTGTTTGCTGATCCCATCGCTGTGCGTCTAACTACCAGCGCTGGCGTTTCGCCTCCGGTTCTCTAATCCGTAGATCTGTCTCTAACTCCCGATGCTGGCATTTCGCTGTCGCTTCGCTCGCTCGGACATAAAAATTAGCCCTTCGCCGACGCTGGCGTTCACGGGCAAGCAAGCGCTGGCGTTCCAAACGTGCAGCCGGCTCGGCTTATGTGTATCAAACGTTGGAGCTGCGTGAACCCAGCGCGGGACATGAGACGGCGACAGGGAGGTCCCTTTCCAATAATTTTCCGTTTTTCCAATAATTTATGCTCTCCCAATGTGGGGCTATCAGCGATCAGCCGCTTTTGGTACGGCAACGTGATCTTTATCGAGGTCGCTGTGTCATTTTACGTTGGCTCATTTCATTGTTGCCTGGATACGAACGCGTGACCGTCGTTGTTGCCTGTAGCAACTGAAGTGTTGCGCTGCTACGCACGTTCACGAAAGTCCAGGTGCCGGCGTGGAGGAAGGAAAAAGTTAGGAGTGAGCATTGCTCAATGCGACAGAAAGAAAGAAAGAAAGTATGAAAGAAGAAAGAAAGAAAGAAAGAGAGAAAGAAAGAAAGAAAGAAAAAAGGTGAGGCACGTGCACACCAAGCTTCCCTTGCCACCCCTCCCCCCCCCCCATTTTCCTTATGGGGGAACGGCTCCTGAAATGTTTTCCAAACAGAGTTCGCCAATCCCTGCGCCTCGCAGAGTTCGTCATCTCCCTATAGTAGACTCGGAGACAGTTTAACCTCTCTCATTGCAGACAGAGCACATAGTACCTGAAGTAATGCCACCCCTCTACAGTCAACATTTATTTTAAACCCTTAAACCCCGCAGTCTTGAATATTGTCACGTGCTTGTGACGGTGAATAAAGCGAAACTCAAGCCGCTAAAGATGAGACTCTTTCATAGTTGAAAACAGCACGATACAACGAAGGCAAGAAGGACCAGACAGGACTAGCGCACGCGTCAGCGTCAACGTGTTTTATTCGGCACCCGTCAAACTTGGTTCGCTGTGCAGGAGAGTGAACAACCCCCTGTCCTGCAAATCTGGAGTGCAAGAAAAAAACATGTCACATGCTTTGTTTCGTGCAAGGGTTGGCGTCATCTACGAGGTTCCTACGTCCTGCGGCAGCGTCTACATAGGACAGACTAGGCGCTGTGTACACGATCGCTTGCGGGAACATCCTAACAACATTATAACTGAAACAGGTAGTGATTATGCGATACATTGGGTTGAATGTGGTTGCACTCCAAACTTCCACCAGATGCGCATTGTGAGCCGCTACCGAGATAACCGCACCCGCGAGATATATGAAACCTTTGCCATCCATGCTGCAGGTCATTCATGCATCAGCTCTCTATCTATGAGACTGACAGACAAGCAGATTAAGTATCTCCGCAGTTGAGCGTTTCACGCTAGTTGACGAATTAGGGCATGTACGCATGTGTCAGGAAAATCTTCTCGCTCTCCTCCGTATTTCCCCTTTCTAGAATGCGTATATATTTGTACGGTAAAAATAATCGCAGTTTTTGGTAGCCTGCGCTAGTCCTGTTTGGTCATTCTTGTCTTCGTTGTACCGCGCCGTTTTCCACTATGAATATGTACCAACAAGCTCAAGTTCGCACACTTCTAATGAGACCCTTTATTGGGCGAACTGGTGCCCATAAAATTAACACTCAGGGTGCAAATATGGCGGCGAACACAGACATCGGTCTTCGATAATCTATTTGATCGTGAAACACGTCAGCTTTTATACATGATTGATGGAACCTTCCAGCGTTGTCGCAGGTATACTCGCGTTAGCTCCAGAATAAGCTCGTCTATGCTCACGTCCTGCGCGCGATCTTAACAAAGCAGCCTGAAGCAATCGCCAAGTTTCTCAAACACTGCGGTGCGGCACACGCCGAGCGGTGCTAAATTTTTGTGGGTTATTCCCGATCGCGTAAGAAAAAAAGGGTAAGCGCGCGTAGCATTATCCTGCCGCATTTTATAGGAGATTTCGATTAAGGCTGAAGCGATCGCTATTTTTGACCTTAACCCTTCGAGGCGCGTTGTGCACAATTGTGTACACCCCTTGTATTTGCTAGTTGTGCCGACTAGTGAATAAGAAAGCGCAAGCTGCACTGATCTTTCGATGAATTGAACCTCCTGTGTAATAACTCTGTCTTTATTTACCTTAATTTTGCAGTCCACTGTTAGATATAGTCACTTTGCTGAAGGAACTATACTATATGTTCGACGAGTAGTTCGATGTCCTGCTTACCACGAGCCACGACGAGAGTATAAATTTTCTTTCCTCAAAACGAACACAGCCGTAAATGAAATTGCTCTGCATTTCTATCATGATATTTTATTGTATTTATGCAAAAACAGAGCACGAATGACTTTGGGATAAATAGATATTTAATTACAACATAATTAGGAGTAACTACTATAACACACATAAATTAATGTATTGTGACATTATTTTTGTTAAAATAGAACATCGAATGCGTTGAAGTAACTTTTCTCAATTTGACGAATATACAGACAGTTCTTCATAGGCGGCGTCTGAAAGGGTTAAAACGATCGAGTTACAGTTTCCGGTTAAGCCTGCGTTTCCACTATAGCGTGTCCCAAATCCTCTCGGTGTTTTCGAACACAAGACCTTGAAACAGTGTATTAACTTTCATTATAAGTGCAGCAATTTGATGATGCTGTGTTGCGCTAATATAGGATCGATACATTGGAACAAGTATACGTGGCATAGGCGAATGCATAGGTGACCCTGTGAGTATTTGGGTGAAGCTGATACTTATCCTCAGACTGTAATAGTAAACGCTGTGAAATTCGAACGCTGACGCCGCTTCGTGCTGGAAGCGGAGGTGGCGGTTTCGATTTTTCGGCAGTTCTTCACGGTGGCCGGATGGTAGTGTCTACGGAATCCAAAAAGCACCGGCATGCTGCGGCAGTTTCGGCGCGAGGTAAACACTCCCACGTGTTCAACATTAAGCCCTGGTCTCTTCCACTTAATAAACCGTGCACTCCTCCCCGCCTTAAGCACCGAGAGCCCAGGAATAGATTTGAGACGTGAAACATCGCTCACCAGAGCCTTCTTGGACCGTTGTCAAAATGCTTCGCGTATTGCGCCAAGCGACTCTCTTTTTTTTTTTCGTGTTCAGTTCAGTTAACTTTATTTACTTCGAGGGACTCCCGGAGGAGGCATTACATAAGGGGTGGGTTTACCGTATTGCACATCCTTCAGTTTATTTACCTTAATGGCTTCGAAGGATCCATTGCAAAAGGGGTGGGTCTACAATGTTGCACGTGATCTACAATTTACTCAATTTTGAAAGTAATTAAATACATTATGCTAAACACAAGTGATGGGAAAGCGACGGCGGCAATGTCATCAGGAAGGCCGCTCCAGTCTTTGGCAGTTCGTGGGATGAACGTGGGATGAACGTGGGGTGAACTTGCTGCGGATGACTGGTGCGGCGGGAAATGCGTGCAGCGGGTACGATGCATGGTGCTTGATTAAGGCTGCTGTAAAATAACTTGCCAATGAGCGCGAGGCTGGAGGTACGTCGGCGATTACCGAGGCGAACTAAACCAGATTCGGCCTTAAGTGCTCAAATACTGACGTCATAGGAGCAGTATGAGTGAATGAATCTAGCAGACTTTCTGCAGCATACGCTTTCTTGCTTCTTTGAACTTTTATATGTATTAACTCGTTAATTTGTTAACATGTTCACTGAATGAATTAAGAGAAATCGGAACACCTTGGTGCAGTTTTTTTTAACCCGCCGTGGTACGAGCAAAAGTTTGTCGCGGTGCTAAGCATGAGGACGTGGGTTCGATTCCCAGGCACGGCCGGTCGCATTTCGATCGGGGTAAAAATCAAGAACGCCCGTGTACTTATTTTAAGTCATCTTAACGAACCCCAGGTGTTGACATTAATCATTACTCCCCATCTACGAAGTGCCTTTAAATCATATCGGGGTTCTCAGATGTTAAACTGCAGAAATTACACTCAATCCCTGTTTTTTGTCCATTCATTCATTCATTCATTCATTCATTCATTCATTCATTCATTCATTCATTCATTCATTCATTCATTCATTCATTTGTCGTTGGTTCATTGGACCCCCATAATACAAAAAAATCTATACGAAAAAGACCGAGATGCCAACCTTAACCAGATGGCTGACGAATCAACAATATATCGCAAACTGTTCACGTAAACCGGAAACATTAACTACATCGAAGAACACAATGAGCGTTTATTGAATTTTGTGTGTCAGCACTGACCGGTCACAAGTGAGTTGCGTTAAAAACAACACAACATGACGCCCCGCACGAGGCCTTTCGTGGTGTTACCACTGGCGAGATTAATTAATTATTTCTGAAAGTGTTCATGGACAGCCTAAGGCCTAAGAATAATGAAATTTGCTAAACGAAAAATAGAAAAAAAAAAGAAAACAATACATAAATCCCGAAGAAACAGTGGTACAGCAATTCAGCAATAACAAAAAACAAAAAGCACAAGTGGGGCGTAAAATAGAAATCAAGAATAGTAATCAGACAAGGCGCTGATACAATAGCTGAAGAATGTAAATATAAAATTACACCATCTCCCACTAAAGAGAACCATGTGGGGATTCGAAGCAGCGCATGGGTCGACTTAAAGTTCCGTTCATCACGGGCACCTTGCCCGATGTTAACGCGTCCTTGCAAGTGGAGCACACCATTATTTCACTGTAGTTGCTGTAGCTGTTCGCCATCACGTGATTGCTGAGAGAGTGTAAGGGGGAGAGGCCACAGCGTCTTACCCTGCCCCTTACACAGGCCCGAACGCGCTAGCGCGTGCCAGCACACATGGTTTTGACTGCGTTACGCTAAGCTAGGACAGCATACGGCAGCCCGGCCCCCTAAAGTGCTCTGCACGTATCATCATCAAGGCGCTCGAAGAACGAGAGTAAAAAAAATCACAGCATATCCACGGAGTGAATGATGATGAGTGGGCGAAGCTGCGGAGGTTCATCGGTAAACCGTGAATCTTCCGTGAATTCTGCCCAGTACGTCATCACCGACGTGAGATCGGGCGCGTTTATACTAAAAGTTCGATGAGTTATGACGACTTGCAGCTCACTTTAATTTTACATGTACGCTGTGAATTTTCATTGTTTAGAAACCATTGCTTTAGAAAACATCTGGCGTCTTTCGTTAAGCAGCTGGCGTCTTTTCGTTTTGCTTTAGAAACATCTGGCGTCTTTCGTTGGTTTATTCATCAATCAACGGCGTTTTGAACAAAAAAATCACAGCATATCCACGGATGTGAATGATGATGAGTGGGCGAAGCTGCGGAGGTTCATCGGTAAACCGTGAATCTTCCGTGAATTCTGCCCAGTACATCATCACCGACGTGAGATCGGGCGCGTTTATACTAAAGGTTCGATGAGTTATGACGACTTGCAGCTCACTTTAATTTTACATGTACGCTGTGAATTTCATTGTTTAGAAAACCATTGCTTTAGAAAACACCTTGCGTCTTTCGTTAAGCAGCTGGCGTCTTTTTCGTTTTGCTTTAGAAACATCTGGCGTTCTTTCGTTTTGTTTTTACAAAACATCTGGCGTCTTTCGTTGGTTTATTTCATCAATCAACGGCGTTTTGAACAAAATTTTTATTGTTTAATCACGCACAGGAGAAATCTCACCAGGCACTACCTTGGAGGTAAACAATGGCTGCTAATGGGAATGAGAGACAGAAGAAGTAGGCTTTTAGCTAACACTTACACTTCTACAGAGACAGAAGAATTCGGCTTTTAGTTAACGCGCACGCTGCGAATTTTTTATTGTTCAACAACGCACAGGAGAAATCTCCCACCGGCACCACCTTGGAGGTCAAAGGGTAAGACTTGTTACTCACTACTACGAGCACGACGAGGGACGAACGGGTGCCGCCTTAAGGAGCTTCGCCCCTAAAATTGGGGGACGCTTAAGCTTCGCCTTTAAGAGTTGAACGCGATAGCAATATCCTGCCCCTAGTGCGCACTTCGAACACTACGAGTGTTTAACGCGCTGGTTTAACAGAATGCGCGCAATAAGGTGTGTGCCTTATGTAAATGGTAGCATGCTTTAAACCAGGAGCAATTATGCGCGAGAACCCTTTTCGAAGCTGCGATGCACCCACTACGTGGTCTTAAGGGAACACGCGCAGTAATGTGTGTGCCTTTTGTAATGGGTGGATGTCTTTACACCACCAAGTCGTTATGATATTGACGTGGTGTGACGCCCGATGGCAACGTACGCCTGTACCACGCAATATTACTGCCATATTACATATCGTACTGTGACACCTGTATACAGGACGCGTATTTTTGGTAAGCATCAAAGTTACTTTCAGTGCAGCTCCAAGCAGAGACGTGGCTGTGTGGTAGAACACCTGCTTGCCACGCAGGCGGCCCGGGTTCGATTCTCCCTCGGACCCAACATTTTTGTTATTTATTTTATTTGCAGCTTTTTCGATTTTTCGGTCACGGAGAAGATGATGATTTTTCGCTCACAACCAACGGTGCCGGCGCCGACGCCGACAGCGGAATTTCTGCGATACGAGCTCTCTGACGCTATCGCGTTAAATTTTTTATTGTTTAATCACGCACAGGAGAAATCTCACCAGGCACTACCTTGGAGGTAAACAATGGCTGCTAATGGGAATGAGAGACAGAAGAAGTCGGCTTTTAGCTAACACTTACACTTCTACTTCTACTAACGTTTCCTACTGGAACATGCCAATGGCTGCTAATGGGGAATGAGAGACAGAAGAATTCGGCTTTTAGTTAACGCGCACGCTGCGAATTTTTTATTGTTCAACAACGCACAGGAAAAATCTCCCACCGGCACCACCTTGGAGGTCAAAGCGTAAGACTTGTTACGGACTACGACTACTACTACTGCTACTACTACGACGACGACGACTACGAGGGACGAACGGGTGCCGCCTTATGGAGCTTCGCCCCTAAAAGACTTCTTGGCGCGAGCGCGCGCTCAGATGGCTATGCTACACTCACAGCGGCGCGGCTGCTTCACGTGGGCGGACGCCACCGTCGGACACAGCCCCGAACAAAAGCTGCTTCGCATCTAATAACGCGTGGTATTTTGTTGCGTTGCAAAACGTAATTATTGTAAGACACCACGAAAGCTCCCTCCTGGCTGACCAGTTCTGGGCCGTCCAGCAGGCCCGCGGAGCGGTCGGCAGGCTTGGCCTGACGGTTCCGACGTGGGAGACACCCTATGCGCGCTGACGCGCGCCTTGCAGGGCCTCAATAAAGTTTTGCAACCAACCAACCAACCAACCAACCAACCAACCAACAAAACTCGAAAGTTGTCGGTCTTGTAATGTCGGGTGGTATTGCAATATCACGTCACTACGGGATATTGGCTGGTACCTACCTTCGTATCGTTGCAATATACGAGATAGTTGTATCTTATATTGGTCAAATATTTAGTTTTTAGTTACCGACGTTTAAATGCCGTTGGTGATCACGTCGGTCTATTTCTTCAGTGTAACGCCGAATCTCGTGACCGTCGGTATTCGAAAGGCTAGATTCTGGGTTCAGAAGTTTCGCTCCCTTGAAAGCGCTTTCGACGCTAAGCGCCGTGGTCAGAACTCGTAACTTTAGCTAAGAGTGGCGCTGGCTAACACTCGCAGGGATTACACCAGGCCCGTAGCCAGGAATTTTTTTCGGGGGGGGGGGGGGGGGCACTTGCTGAAAGCCTTGACAATTTGAGGAAAACGCCGATTTTCATGATTTTTTTCGATAAAACACCATGTCTCATCAGAATTTCGGGAGGGGGGGCTCCTGCCCACCCCCCCCCCCCCCTGGATTACACCTACAGAAATACCCAACGAAGTAGACGGGTAAGCGGCTGCCGTCGAAGTTCAGTTGGTAGAGCATCGGACGCGCAATTCGAAGGTTTTGGGTTCGGTGTATTTGTCCATTTAAGTTCATGTTAATTTGCAGTGACAATTAATACACTTCATTTAACAAAAGCAATTATCGTCCCGTATGCTTTCCTTGGGCCAAATAGTTTGTTGAATCAATTCGATTATTTCAAGCAGTCTTGAGTACAGAACGCGAATATACCTGAACCGTTTCAATGCGTTGTACCCGCGGTGCAAAATAAATGTAGAAGGACAACACTTTTCATGAAAGCTTGGTTGAACTTCGTGGAAGTATAGGACACTATTCAAACTTTGCGAAGTTTCAATGCCAAACGCATTTCAGTGGTCGCGGAATGTGCGTGCAGCTTCCCATGGCGCGCGCACGAGCGCTGGAGAGGTGCAAGACACCGTGCCAATGCCAACCGAAAACCGCGTTTCAGGGAGGGACACTAACTACACTAAAACGCAACCCTCGCACATCGCTCAAAGGAGACTTTTTTCTGAAGTTGTAATCGATTTTCTTTTTTTGTAAAAGGCATATGAAAACTGGCGTCGTATTGACAGATAATAAATTCGTGCAAACGCCGCTCTGCTTGTCTGTTAGATCTATTAGACAAAAACCCGCGTGCTTGATGAGGAAGAGTGTCTTGCGGTTCAAACGATAAGTTATATGTTCGCGGCTTAGATGACTTGATCAAAAAGAAGTTACAGACAAACCTTGTTCGACTTCTGTGTCTGAATCGAAGAAGACCCGCGAAGGAATCCACATGTAATCGGCTCCAATAGCAGTGCAGGCAGAGACAGAACACAATGCCGCTTTCCCGTAGTGCATTCAAGGAGGTTTGAAGGGACACTAAAGAGAAAAAGGATTTTTCTAGTATTACTAAATTACCTTAAAGTTACAAAAGTCAACACGCTTGCCGCGAGAAGACCCCTTGGTGTGTGGAAATCACGCGAAAAGAAAATGCGAGTGGCGACGCCACCTTGAAATCCTCGCGCACAATGTCGTGACGTCATAGACATTGAAGACGCACACTAGGCCCTACGTAGCTCTTAACTGGTAAATACGAAGTGCGTTGTCCTCTGAGGAGGCCAGAGACTTAACGTAGCAAGCTTCAAGAAATTTCATTCAGTCAATGTCGCCAAAATACGAAAAATGCACTTTGAAATCCCTCACGTCAAGCTCGGGGATTTCTGCGCGAAACTTAAAAATAACACTTTGTCCTTGATTTTCTTTCCTAATAATAAGGCTATGATGGTGAAATTAACGACATTAGAGCCCTCAGAGTACAGTTTATCAGTCTAATCCATAGGTCGGCAAACTCACTCATGAGTCGACTCAGTCAGACTCAGATCGAGTCGTGAGTCGGAGTCTGAGTGAGTCCGGCTGAGTAATATTTTCGTCAGTCTGAGTCCGTGTGAGTCCAAATGAGGAAAGGTTTGGCGAGTCCATAGGTCGGCAAACTCACTCATGAGTCGACTCACTCAGACTCAGATGGAGTCTTGAGTCGGAGTCTGAGTGAGTCAGGCTGAGTAATATTTTCGTCAGTCTGAGTCCGAATGAGGAAACGTTTGGCGAGTCTGAGTCCGAGTGAGTCCTAAAGGCAAAATATATTTCATGAGTGAGTCTGAGTGAGCTCCACATTTCTTGCCGACCTATGGTCTAAACCGATGCACTGTTTCGCATTAGGGTCCCTTTAAAGAATGAGCACACTACGTGGTCATCTACTACATCGTCAAGCATTTTAAGGCGAAAGCTTTACACGTCTCATCATAACGCGAAAGGTCACCGTCAGCGTCAACACCAGCGATCCCAAACTCGGGTGGTCAGAGATGACGTCTTCTGTGACGTTATCATGACATCACATAACAATAAAGTCAGGTGATTGCGTTGTCACATGACAGTGTCGCATGGTCAAAGGCGGGCCTATCCCGGAGGCAGGGCAGTACCACGGGAGGTGCAGAAACCATCAGGGGGGGGGGGGGGGTAGGAGCGGGGGACGATATACAAAATTGAGAGGGTCCTCTAAGCATACGCCTGAGACGAGTCGACGACGAAAACCATCTTTTTATTCTTCCTCTTCTCAGTCGATGTAGTGATCCTTCCAGGGCCAGCGTGCCTTTCGATTGCTTCCGGGATCGGAGGCAATGCAAGCTTTCTGCACCCCGTATGGTTTTGCACTGCCTCCGTGATCGACCCCCTTTTGACCCAGCGACGATGTCGTGTGCAAAAAAAATCATCACGTTATAACGTCACCTTGTAACGCCATCATGATGTCTGAGATCACAAAAATGTGTGACGTCATAGTGACGTCACAAATGTTTGTGATATCTGACGTCATCACGTGATGATGGTTTTTTGCATCACTCGTGTCAACGCCGACGGAGAATTTTTCCGTTTGGTGAGGTATCTAAGTCTTTCGCCTTAACAAAGAAGGTGGTTTCATTGCTTCCGTGGCCTGGGAAAAACAAGACTCACTTCAAAGCGTCCTCTCTCGCATTTTTTTATTGCCAACTGAGCACTTATAGAAAGAACATAATATATATAAATGAAACGTAAGAAGATGGAGACAGGGAAAACTTGAAGCGCATTAAAATACACCGAAAAGCGATCATAGTGGATGCACATTTGCTCGCGCCTTTCGAATCGAAGGCAAAGTAAAAAAAAAAATTTCCGTGCGCCTCTACCCCCCTACCCCCCGCCGACTCCGTTTTCCTCAACTTTCGATTACGACACGATGCGTAGGCGAGCTGAATTTTCAACGTCTTTCCTCTAAGCCAGCTCGGTGTGTGTGCGTAATTTTCGTGCCCTCTCGATGCACGCTATTGACCGACCTCTTCCAGTGAAATAGCGATTACAAAACAGACATTTTCTTTCTTTATGTTTTTCGTTTATTGCACGCCGTTTGCATACATAATTCCGTGCAGTTGGGCCCCTACACTTGCGGTAGCTTCGAATGACGCTTTTTCCCGCTTCATGTGCCCAAATAAAAGGTTTTCTTTTTTTTTTTTAACTTCCAACGCATTTTCTTTGTTACTTTGCTCTTCTAAGGTAATTGCGAAATCTGAGCTCTGTTTTAGGTACGTGGCCCAGGCTACGCACGGGCAACTGAATTCGAGGGAAAAGTTGATTTAAAGCTCATAGCGTTTTTCAGGGGGAGGGGGGATGGAGTGGGGGGCAGTATGTCGATGGGGCTGGTCGAGTTTCGGATTGAAGCGAGCGATGTCTTTTTAATTTTTTTTCGCGCTTTCATTTCTTTTTGGGAGTTTCCTTGAATGCGTTTCACCTTACTGCCAATATTTATGAATAAGTATTATGCGTGTTCGTTTGATGAGCCAGCAAATGCTTTTAATGTTATCCTCGTTTCGTAATAATGCTTATGTTTTTACAACTTCTTTGAAGTCGTATTAACGGTGTATTTAATAAAATAATTTTACCTTGGTTTTCTTTGGCAGGAGCCACTGGCGTAGCCATAGGAGGCGGGGGGGGGTTGGATCCATACTTCCCCGAAGTTTTTCAATTTTGTACGGGCGAACAGCATACGCGCACATGTACATAAATATGAAATTTGCATACAGGCACAACATACGCGCAACAATTAGGAACTTCGCATATACGCACAACATACATCAGTATTGTTGAATCCTCCACACGCCCCCCCCCCCCCCCCCCCACACACACACAACCCCTCCTCCTACTGCCGGAAAAGAAAATTCTGGCTACTCCCCTGGCAGTGGCTTTACCTTTAACTTTTATTCATTTGAGTCATACTTTTTTTTTGATACGTTCTCGTAATGGCAAGTGAAACATTAGTACGTGCTTCAAAAGAAATAAACCCGCCCTTCTGCTCAATACGGAACGAAAACTGGTTTTCAGAAGCTTAGAGCCAGGACGAAGCTTCATTAACTGGAGACTAGGCTGAAATAACACGTCCAACGGGGTCTCGTTGGCCGCTGTTTTACATATATGAGAATCTGTAGACCTGTTACGCATGCGAAAGTGCCTTTGGGTATTATTTGATGCGGCCTGTACGCATTTTGACAGAGTTAGTTAAAGCTTTCCGGAAGGTCTTCTTCAAAGCAGTTCACTACAACCTTAACTTAGAATTCCGAAGTACTTACTAACGCATTTTAACGGCGCATATTTTGAGAGTGCTTAAGACACTGCTAAGTATGTTAACAGCATCTTTACAATACTTCAGGGATGTCATGCCTCGTTAACACACATTTAAGCACACGTGAATACACTAAAGATCCGTGTTTAAAATTTCGTAATTACAGCGTCTCTTCTAGTGAATAATTCATGATCTAACTAGTAATCTGTTTTATGAGCTATCGTTTTTTATTATTAACAATTTCTGGGGCTTTACATGCCCGAACTGCGATATGATTATGAGGCACGGCGTATTGGAGGGCTCCGAAGAATACGACCAGCTGGGATACTTTAACGTGCACTTAATTCTAAGTACGATGGCCTCGAGCATTTCACATCAATCGACATGCGACCGTCGCTGCTGGGATCGAACCCGCGTCTTTCGGGTCAGCGGCCGAGCACCGTAAGCACCCTACCCTCGCTGCAGCTATGCGTTTGTGATTACTCGGCTGACTTGCTGCAAGTGACATATCGTAAAATAAGAACGAACAAATGCGCCAAGCAATGTGTGATGTCATCACTGCAGCGATGAGTTCGCGTATTTTTCGTTAGCGAATGCCTGCGGTCCTCTAGAGCTTTAGGGTTAACTTGGGACTGATCACTAAACATACTAGGCCTAACATTCTGGTTACCAGGGCGCCGTCACGAAAGGCGAAGGTGTAGTAAAAGCCCTTCCACTGCAGACTCAGTAGAAGGGCTTCTACGACGCCTACGGAGAGCTGCAATCGCTAGGCCCCCAAGTTCAGGCGAACGCCAGGTCGCGAGGTCCAGGTGATCCGAAACATAAATTGCAGCATGTTGCGGGAATCTAACTTTAGAGGAGAAACAACATCAATGAGAACTAACACATAATAATGCATTATTGTCTGTTAGTTCTCATTAACGTTGTGTCTAACAAAGAAAAACGAGCCACTAAAAGTAATCTTCTTTCCTTCATTTAGAGGAGAAAGGGTGATGTCATCTGCAGTGGACTTACGAAAAAATTATACGCTGAAAATAACAAAATAAAGGAGCTGTTGTGTGGCGGAGACCAGATGAATACATGTGCGTGTTCGTTATTACATGTGCTACGAATGTACAAATTGTACATTCAGCTTATGAAAACACAACAAAAGATCCATGTATCTCACTCAGTCAGTCACTCACTCACTCACTCACTCACTCACTCACTCACTCACTCACTCACTCACTCACTCACTCACTCACTCACTCACTCACTCACTCACTCACTCACTCACTCACTCACTCACTCACTCACTCACTCACTCACTCACTCACTCACTCACTCACTCACTCACTCACTCACTCACTCACTCACTCACTCACTCACTCACTCGGAAGAAGCACTTCATTCCCGGAAGGCAGTTCATAGAGTAGCAGAAAATCGTTCTCGCTTTTCATCCGCTCCCGACTGAAACGCTTCATACCATATTTCAATATTTCTGCATATTTTGCATGCTATTCTCATGGAAATATACAAAAATTTATCTGCTCTGCTTATATATTTTTAGGATTCGCACAGAAAACATACGGAATTATTTAAACGCCATATGGAAAGCATTGTAGGGTTAACATCTAACTGTGTATGCTGTAGCTACTCCTTCGACATTGAACAATTTATATTACAAGAGTCGTTAGCATACACTGCATTTTTGCTGCATCCTGTACGACATCTTTTTTTTTATATTTCCTTTTCTTCTTTGTGTTCTTTTTGAAGTGAAAGTGCACCACGAATACTAACGAAAGCCCCGAGCTGTCCATGGCCGCTTTCAGAAGTGCATGAATGAGTGAATGTATGAATGAGTTAATGAACTAATTATTTACCTAATGCTACATTCAAATACTAGCTGCTTATTTCACTAGCGGGTCAGTTTAGATGCTCAAAAAACACGGTTGATCCCTCCGTCATAGGAATCGGAATAACACGAAAGTAAAGCGTGCCCTTACAGAAGTAACTGAATGTTTACTGTACATTGATATAAGATAGTTTGCACTATGTATATTGATGTCTGGCAGCTAATGGCGCCGTTTAACGTGTATGCACCCACTTTGATGATTGGTGGTACATATCCATCCCGACGACTAATAACGTCCATGTTAAATGATTAAACAAACCCTTGTGGTAGCTGTAGTAGTTAACGCTGAAAGCGTAATCAGAGAACGAGGTGTGATAGCCAGAAGAGCGGCGCATATTGGACGCAGAACTTGGCCGCCATCCCGCGGCATGTTAAAATGTGATTGAACACCGCGGCCGGACTAGAGCGAAACGCAAAGCGCGTCGCGCCGCCCCGGTAGCCCGGCCGCGATTTTTCTCGGGGCGAGCGCGTGAGCATGGAACGCGGTGGTACAGCCAGATGAGGCAGGCGCGCGTCGCAGAGCTATTTTTGCTTTCTATTAGCGTGATGCTGAGCGAGGCCGACGCTTTTACAACGCTTTAGGGTGCCTTGATGCGCGTTTTGTTGCGCGCGCACACATCGAGGCACACTACAACGCTTGGGCAAAGGTCGCCACCTCGCGGTGTGTTAAGGCATTGACGAAATTCAACTTCTGTTGAAAACGCGCCGAATGGGACGGACGCGTAACACGTTGCAGGTGTTAGTCGCGGAGGCCACAGCAATGACGAATTACTTTACCTTACCACTCCCAGAGGTCACCACCACCCAGCCGACCGGGAGAGTGGTAGATATAAAAGGCGCGTTCGTAAAACCTCCAGAGTCTGTAACCATGGTATAGTGCACGATAAAGTGGTGGCGGAAACAGCATCGCTATTAAATCTCTGTAAAGATTTTTGCGTGATACACAGTACAAATATTCATTTGAAAACCTAACTGTTAAAAAACGAAACAGAGAAATAAAACTTCTCGCATAAATCCCCATAAACATGGTCGTGGAGAAGAATCGGATGAAACTACTAGATCAGGTAGCACATTAACCAGGTTTACCTGCAAGAATGCTCGAATAATAGGGTGAGAAGCGTCGCGGAAAAAGAAGTAGCGAGATACAATTTGCCACACGTACAGATGTACTAGACCTAGCCCACCTGCACTAACTGGTCTGAATAGATTGTCTCGTCTCATGGATTCATATGTTGATGACCATATAATTGTTGCAAATTTACGATGAAAGCTCTGAATATGCGCTCTAGCACAATGCAGCACTTGTAGTACATAGAAAAGTTTTGTAGCCAAAAACTTGTTGCACGTTTCCGCTTTACCGAAAATTGAAAGGTTATGTGGTATAAAAGATTTAGCATAACGCTCAAGGCCTGCCACCCTATCTTTCCAGTACTGTGCGCTTGACTTGTGTGCACTTAGTGGAACACCAAGATATTTTGGTGGCACCACAGACCACTCAATACCGGCAAACTGATCAGGTGTAGATCCCCATGACCCAAACCACAAACCTGAACTCTTAGAATAGTTTACCTGTGCGCCTGATACTTGGGACTGCCAGGACATGATGTCTTAGATCGAATACGTAAAATGCCGCTGACACCATCGACAAAAACGTTCTTTTTTAAATTACATTCAGAGACTTTGCCTGTGAAGACTTGGCTTCGTTCAAGAGACATTTTTGTGTCGTCCGTTGATTGTCCTCTGTGTGATGTGCCAGAAACAATTGAACATTGTTTTATAGACTGCAGAGATGCAATCTTATTTTGGGATGTGCTCCAACGAACTCTTCAAAAAGACTTTGTGCTAAATTCCCATTCCGTGCGATATCTCTTGCCAGCGAGTTGTAATGACGTACCATTCGACATGTTTCTCCTCATTGGAATGCATAGCCTGTGGAAGAGCGCATGTTGCAGAGAAACGCAGAGCCGATAGTTTCCTCAACAGCCCACTTCATTAGGTTGGTCACTCAGCTAAGAGATGTCTACGAGCAAATGGAATATCAACCAGAATGGTATACGGCATTGGTGAGGTGCTTATCCTTACCGCTGTTCTAGCACACAATTGAAAAATCAGTTATGTGATGTATCCGCTATAGAGGTGATTGCGAATTCTGTAGTGCCTTCTGTTCGTCATTGTGTTGCGATAAGAGCATAATCAACATATTAGTTCTTTGTCTGTATTCAGTTGCTTTCAAGTGATATCCTATGTTGAATAAATACCATGAAAGAAAAAAAAAAGTAACCATGGCATAGTGGATAGCGTGCCCGGCATCTCTTGTTGCGGACCGAGTGGTCGTGGGTTCGATGCCCGCTGACGATACCCTTTTTTCTTTGCCATCTGATTGTGTATATTTTTTCGACGTCATTTCCGTGACGGAAATACGTCACTGAAGTCTTGGTGGACCCCGGCATAAAACACTTTCGTGTTAAAAAGTTGGGCTTTGGCTGCGGCCGTATGTTATAGCCACAGCATAGATTAGCCTCTCAAATGAGTACGGTAGAAACTGACGTGCGGAAGAGCTCTAGACTCGAAACGAACTAATGAGGAACCATCACGGGACTGATTCAAGCGAGCGATTCTGAAAAGCAGTCTTGGTTAATGAGGTTGAAAGGTTGGATAGCGAGCGTATCGTTTTACAAAAGACAAACGTAAAGTTTCTTGACCACTTTTTTTAATTGTCTTTTTATGGAACTTCCTTATTTGCTTGTTTCGATATTTATAACAGGGACTATTTTCGCGGGCGTTTTGCGTCTACTTCCTGTAATGTGGTGCGATGACGACAGTTTCTAAACTAATTCAACCACCGTATTTTAATAACGGTGAAATAAACACAGTCGACTAAGAAGAAAGAAAAGAAGATGGCTTTTGCCTTCTATTCGTCTTGCGTTTCATAGGAACAAACAAGCGGACGTACCGGACGGACAGTTGTCTCGCTGAGTCGCCGTAAAAATGCTTACACGTTTCAGACCTCAATGAATATTGTACAGTGCCATCGCACTAAACACCCCTTCTCAATAGGTGTCTAGTATTAATAATAGCACCCAGTATTACGCACCCGAAATCTCATTACTGGTTTCGTCAACTCCTGTGTTACCCAATAAGCACGAGTTTGTGGTAACTGCAACTCACGGTTGACGGCTTTGCGCCGACATTAATTTCTTGGGGTGAATTGGTTATTGTTATATGCCTAATCAAGTCTCGGGAAGGTGCCCGAACTTTCGAAGCTTATTGTGCAGTACTGACTGCGCAAGGAAAATTTTGTTCGCTCGCTAATACGACGACAAGATTTTTTTTTTTCGGAATTATTCGAGCGACTCCGAAATGGTTGCATAACGTGGCCCGGGCCATTCCTTAACCCGTAGCGTTCCTTACTAACCATCCTAGTTTCTGCCGCTGTTCTATTGCGGAATAACTCTTAGAGCACTGGAGGGCAGGAATGTAATGAATTGGTTAGGAAGTGTACACACTAGTCTCTACAATTAGGCTATGCTATGCGTATTTGCATAATCTGCATCGAACTTTGCGTACCGAAACTACGGCATTGTTATGAGCCGTACGCCGTAGTCGCAGACTCCGAATGAACTTAAACCACCACGGGTTCATTGAAGTACACCTAAAACTAAGTAGACGGCCGTTTTTCATTTTGACAACCTTGGAACTGTGGCCTTACGGTGACCGCGAACCGAACTCTCGCTTTCGTGCTTAGCAGCGCTACGCCATTGACACTATAAGATACAACAGCGGGTGTTTACTGTATGTGCAGTTCTAAATGTCATGAGAATGATTTCGTGTAAACCTAGAGCAAGGAAGTTTTCTTTTTCTCCAGTTTCTGTGATGATTGCCGTAATTAAATTTACAATAAATAATTATTGCCGCAATTGCCGTAATGTATTCTTGTCTTATATGTATACAGGAAACCTCGTAGTATTAAATTCGTACACTCCTGCTTCACACGAAGCATGATTATGCGAGCACTCATTTATGCGGAACGCGACGGATTCTTTCAAACCTCGTGAAAAGGAGGACTTCTGTATCACCAGCTTGAACCGGAGTTCACACTCGCCGCAAGAAGGCGTCATAATGCCCTTTCAATGCAGACGGGGAAAACAAACTTCTCGAACTTCATACGGATTCCTCCAAGCAAGAGAACAGCGCGAGAATCCTCTTTGAAGCGTGCCCTTTTTGCTCCGTAAAATAAATAAATAAATGCAAAAAATAGCAACGTGTAAGTGCTATGGAACGACTGGAGCATAGTCGTATCACTTAGGTCGGCACTGCCGTCTCTCTCCCTCTCTTTCTCTCTCTCTCTTTCTGGTGTTCCCATTTTCTTTGCGCTTGTTCCAAAGATTCTCTTTAAAAACTTCGCTGCTCCGAGACGGCTTTGAATGCGCGGTTCCTTTATTTCGTGCCGAACTTGCATGCAGCCTCATTTCTAATGCATCGGACTTCTTCGAACCATTGTTTGCAGACACATCCGAGCACTTACGCCAGTGAATCCTGTTTCCATATCGGTGTAATGCGTACATCCTATTCTTCGTTTCTTTGTTTATTTCCTTATTTTATGGAAATCCCAGATGTGTTCTTTTATCGATGTACGCGTGTTATGCCAGTGGCAGCCACTTTATTTATTTTAGACTACGTTACCGTTTCTTTTTATTTATTTTTTTGTTTTTGTTTTTGTTGCCACGACATCAGTTTTTAAAGTCTCGAAAGAGGATTCCCTGTGTCAGTACTTTCCGTCGCCTCGGGGGCTCGATTCTAAGCTGCATTCAATGTAGAGTCATCGTCAAAAGTTACGGGCCACGAGACACAAGAAAAAACTCCATGTTCCGACTGCTTTTCCAGGCAGCGTTGAAGTTAGATTCCCGACCTGTTGTAAAACGCGCTAACAACATTACGGTGCCATTCGACCGAATACGGTCACACGTTGCTGGGAAATTCAATGCCCTTTCAGGCCTATAGTGATGTCTAAACTTTGGACCTGTCCTCTTTCCTACCCCTATTTCCTCACCCCTGTGCAGGGTAGCAAGTCGGTCACTCGCGCCAGGTTAACATCCCTGTATTTCATTTTCATCTATTTCTCTCTCTCTCTTTTGGACAGCCGACTGTACATATACGTACTTACAGTCGTGGAGAAATGAAATGCGAACAAGAAATTTTGAAGTAAAATATGTTTCGCCAGCGACAACTCGAGAACACTATTTCAGACCACTAGTTATGTGGCTGCTAAAGATTATTTAGGCCTGACATCAATTTAGCATGCAAACCGAAATCACGCTGACATTACGCCTACTGGTGGTAACAGGAACAGATGACGTGTTTTAGTTAAGACTAACTTGTTCCTATTTGATTTGTCGGTGACTGTAGGTATGTAGGCAGCGATAAGCAGATTTAATGAAGCAGGACCCATAGACCAGCCTCGTTCGTGTCATTTCTATGTTTACTTTTCAATATGGCGACCACGATGACGACGCATAATGATGATAAGCATCAGTTTAAGAATGAAAACACGCGTGGCGCTAATTGTGCATGTTTTGCAACGAAGCCACCCAATTGCTCAGAGGTAGCAAAACATGACGGGCCGTGAGTGGATGTGTTCAGAAATTAGAATGAACAAACAACCGCTAGCATAAGTTACCTCGAAGGGCCTCCGCGTTTTCACTAGTTTATCTTAGGAGCCTGGTCACGCAGCATATCAGCCCAGAAAGCCACACGAGCCCTCCTGCGGTACTTGAAAAGAACCCTATTGAGCGACCGCCTGTGAAACTCGGCAGTGTGTGTGTGATGTGACATGTGTATATCCTTCTCTCTCTTTTACTCCTCTATTCCCCCTCCCAATGTGTAGGGTAGCAAACTGGACGCATTGTCTAGTTAACCTCCCTGCCTTCCTACATTCTTCTCTCTCTCTTATCTTTGGGTTTTGTAAGCGTATGTAGCTAGGGATGGTACACATTAAATCCATAAAGTGTTCTCAATGTCCTTTATGCTAATGTCACCAGACTCAGTTTGAAGGGCGAATATTTTAATCGCAGTGATAGAGAAATCAAAAGCTACAACAGAGGACACTCCGATACATCACACCTCACGATACACACGGGGCAGAACGTTTCAGCTTCGTTTTCTCAACCATTTTTAAGGAGTGTTTGGACAGTTATATTTTCCTCTTAGAGAGCACGTTGAAGAATTGGGAAGTTTGGACACGACATGCTTTTTTTCTTCATGAAATAACCTAAGAAAGAAGCATTTAATTTCTCGGAACGAGAATTCCGGTCGTGAAACTCGCTTCTCTAGTCGTTGCTGTTGTTTGTTTGTTTACGTTGAGTAGTTTGTTCGGCTTGATTAAAAGTTTGGTATCGATCAGCGTGAGTCCGAAAGCAATCGCTCAGAAATAGGCCTCTGCTTTTAATCACCGCTTTCTTCCGAAAACGAGAGCGTCTGATGAAGAACTCGTGAGTTCTGTAATAGAGGGGGTCGCGATGGCCCGGATGTTTGTGACAGCCGCCACCCCGCTTCCCTTTCCCCAGGCGCGCTAATGTGCCCTGCAGCAAACGGGATCTCCGATTGATTGGTTAAAGTCCTGCCCCCCGACACGCAGAGTCTGATGGTCTTACTTATTGAAGAAAATAATAATAACTACTTCCACTCTTTGAACCGGCACGTCAGTTGCAGCGCCGCTTTTGGGATTATAACGCTGACACGTCACTCAAACTGGTTGAGCGCAATTATGCGCGCCGAGGAAGGATCCTCCAGAACTTCTCGAAGCTCTGAGCGTCAGAATGAGAGATGGACGTAAGTGGATCTCGGAAATGAGAGATGTAAATCCGACAGGCTTTGGAACAGAGCTTTTTGAAAGGGGACAGTAAATCTTTGGATAGATAGATAGATAGATAGATAGATAGATAGAGAGATAGATAGATGATAGATAGATAGATAGATAGATAGATAGATAGATAGATAGATAGATAGATAGATAGATAGATAGATAGATAGATAGATAGATAGATAGATGTAGATAGATAGATAGATAGATAGATAGATAGATAGATAGATAGATAGATAGATAGTAGATAGATAGATAGATAGATAGATAGATAGATAGATAGATAGATAGATAGATAGATAGATAGATAGATAGCGCCTAACACGATCGAGTTTCTTTCGAGTGATGTCACAAATTGAAATACGATGATAAAAACAGACTATATTTTATGAGTTTTAGATCATTTCTACACGCATCTCCTTTTGTTTGCATGTAGAGCTTTAAATCCTCTGCCGATGTCTCGCGTGAACTAGTCGCAATGATATCTCAATTTTCTACAAACGGGTCAATTTGTAAGAACGAGCCTTAGCATATAAATGCCCCTTGATTCGTTCATATGACTCACAATAATCTCGCCTTATGTTCTTGGAAATGCAACTAAATGAAATTGCATATAGGCCTCTTGGCATAAATAACCTGGTTTGCCATCGCACCTCGTTATGCCCTCCTTAAGGTCTAGAATACTTCATTAGGCACAATGGGTGGCATATTTACGTTTGAACGTCTCATAGTCCGCTTAATGGTCTCTCGCTCGCGCTTACGCGTTTTCTTGTGT